>NC_092271.1:20752028-20797028 GCF_036320965.1 Panulirus ornatus | reverse complement strand
GTCATCATTACTGAGTATGTCGTCCGTACACAGGCGACGCTCTTTAGATGGTCGTTCTCTTTAATTACACGTACAACGTGGACGCACACACACACACACGCAGGCAGTCACCATACACTCACATAAACGTACTTAAAACCACACACACACACACACACACACACACGCGCACGCGCGCACGCGCGCGCGCACTGAGTGAGGTGCCTAAGGCTGTCTGGCTTGATCCGGTGCCACTCACGCTCCTCGCAGGCAAGTGGCCTCCACACCCTCAGTTGACACAGTCGCTCATCATGCTGCGAGCTGGTCGACGAGGCCCTCGAATTGTCTCCTCCAGGGAACAGTCTTAATGTAGCGTTTCCATGACTGTATCGGCGGGTGTTCCCACTCTAGCATCACCTTTCGAACGCTACCCACGATACCCTGTTCCCCCTACACCAAGCCAGCAACCTCGCGAGTCCTCCTCTCCCGTCTTTGTATCCCGTTTCCGTGTCGTCAGGCAGGGTGCGCCGGCCTCGGGGGTTCCTGGGTTACAAGGAGGTTGTCGTCCTCGACTGGTAAGGTACCTCTTCGTCGTGGCCTCTTGTAGTACGAAACCTCACGCCTCTTCAGCTTCATCAGAGACGTCGCTATGGGCTTTATTTCCTTCCAAGTCTGTTCCTACCTGATCCTCCTGTGTTTTAAGGGCCCTCTTCTCCTCCGTCCTTAATTACGAAGTAGCCTGGAAATGATGCGAGAAAGCAGAGTATAAACATCACGCGTTTCACTGGTCGATGAACACAGGCGCGCCCGCTTCCTCTCGACCCTGTCACATTGCATGTCCTTGAAGCAAATCTATATATGGAATCAGGTCACGAGAGGCTATACCACGTTGATGCGTTTATCCCGAGGCATTCACAGGGGCTCACCCGCTCTGAAGGGAGGCGGGGCGGGCCTGTGGACGTCAGTGTACGTGTATGGGCAGTACACTGGAGTCGGGCAGAGTGGGAGGGAAATGGAGGAGTCAGGTCAGGGCTTTTCAGCTGCACACAACTGCTCTTTAAAAATCGATACTTTGTGAGGTGTGTGTGTGTGTATGTGATGTGGCGTCCAGCTGTTGTACCTCCTGTGTGTGTGTGTGTGTGTGTGTGTGTGTAGCTAAAGAATCACTATCACCTGCGAGTCGATGCTATGACCTAGACTGATCGGAGCGTCTGTCCCAATTTTTCCTGTGACACGGATCTCTCCACGTCGTTATTTCAACCTATTCTTGCATCGCGTTGTGTACAATGAACGCCTGAGTCTGAGGAATGTATTTTTAGGGTCGGCCAATTTCAAGCCAACGATTGTTCCGGGTCCAGAACGTCGGAGAGGGGGTGGTAGAGGAGGGCAGAACCTGTCAACCCTAAAAGGAAGTGGTCGAAGTCAACTACACAGGTGGTTTGGAGGTCACCACCACCGCTGCTGACAGGAGCAAAGAGTTGCAGACACCGCCCAGCACGTCGAGCCCTCACGGTGGGCGGGAGGGAAACCCGGGCCTCAGTAATACCTACGTGATCATCCTGGCAATCTGGTTCGCGGAAGAGAGAGGGAAACTGCCGCGATCCTCTTTCTAAATTTGTGTATAGGAGGATGCGGGGCCGGAGGAGGTTGAACCATTAAACAAACAAGGGCCTACCGCTCTGGCTGTGCTCCGACCCGCGACCATGCATAGTTGACGTGTCACTCTGACCTTTGACCCACATTGACCATCCGATGATTTCTTCCCTCCACTACTTTGTGTGTGGTGTGTATACCGACCGAACAAGCGACGAAAGATCCCAGAGATCACAATCACTCAGCCGTTAAGACACGCGGCTCACGCACTGGAGCGAACAGATGCACGCAGAAGGAGAGGCAGGCGATGTGTAGCTGAACGAGGGTGTGTGTGTGTGTGTGTGTAGAGGGAGGTGGTAAGCCCTGAGGCAGTAACACCCTTACGGAACACGCGATGCTGAAGGTCTGGTTTAAGATGGGAGGATGCGTCGTAGGTCACTGTGTACGTAGTGTCGAGGGACGAAGGGCTCACCCTACACAGTGGGATATGTAGGCTTACCAGAGTGGTGTAGAGGTGGAGCAAGGGAGGGCATGTGCGTTGTATAACCAGGTGGGTGAGGATGAGATATAGCCACAGTGTCTGTCGTGGTTATGAGAGGGAAGAGATAGAGAGTACCACCAGCCCAGAAAATGATCCGCCCCCACCCGACCGAAATGGTTCAATATTTACCTTCGTACCTTATGGTGTAGGGACGTTTTATCCCCCCCACACACACCCAACAGGCGGCATGGCATTATTTTCATTTTCTTTTTCTGTAGAATTCCATCGTCTTCGCCTTATTTATTGTGGAGATAACGAACGATGTGGGTGTGACGGTCCGTGCTGGGCGGTGCTACTGACTGGTTAACTGGCTGGTGCTGACTTACTGACTGGTTGACTGGCTGGTGCTGACTTACTGACTGGTCGACTGGCTGGTGCTGACTGGCTGACTGATGATGCTGATTGGGTGTGCTGACTGATGTTACTGACAAGACGTTGGTCACTGGTGAGGCTGACTTGGCTGACTGATTTTGCTGACTGACTGAATGCTATTGGTGCTGACTGGTGCTCCTGACTGGCTGACTGGAGGGCTGACTGACTGACTGACTGACTGGTGGTGTTGCCTCATGCTGACTGACTGAATTAGTTGATCTGACTGTCTGTCTGCCTGGCTGGCTGACGTTGCTGACTCGTATCGCTGACGGACACTACCCCTGACTCTGTGACCACTCAGATCAACGCAGTTCGCCAGAGTTCCACACCATTTACCAAAGTGAAATTACTGAAACTTTGCCAACACTTTCCACCTAGAAATTGCCAAACTTTTCTTGAATTATATAGAATTTAGACATACATATATTCTTTTTTTCCTGACACATATATTTTTTCCCCCCTGTGCGTAGGGAGGTGACTTCCACTGGCACATAGTGTGCCGTGTGTGGTGCGTGAATGCAAGGAAGGAACTCTCGTCCAATATTGTTTGGGTAGACACCAAACTCCCTCCTCCTCCTCCTCCTCCTCCTCCTCCTCCTCCTCCTCCTCCTCCTCCTCCTCCAAACAGTGTTCAGAAGGCGGTCTCGTTTTGTAGGAACATATCCAAAGATCAGTAGAAAAATGAATAGTTTAATAGATAAGTAAACGAAACGAAACAGATAAGAGTGTCATGTCATTTCACGGAGCTCCTGTAGGTTCCTTCGAGGCTGCGCTCCACGCAGGATCAGGGTACGGTGGGCTCCTTCAGAGCGTTAAGAGTCCACGACGACGTCGTACTCCTTTCCATCCTCCTCCTCCGACGATACCGCTCCGTCGAAGGCGACTAGTCGCTCCTAGTGGTACCACTTGCAGCCTGAGTCCACCAACACCTACGTCTATATCTGTCCATCTATCTGTGTGTGTGTGTATCTGTCTATCTATACCTGTCGTATCTGGGCTTAACATCTCTGAGACATCTCATATCACTTGAGACAGCAACACGAGCGATACTCCTCAAACCTCGTCAGGGTTAACGAAGATTCGAAAAATACGGAACAGAACAGAGATAGAAAAAAAAAGGGAAAAGTATTTGCGTCAGCGAATTCTGGAATACCATAGAGAATGCGGCCTGTGTTCGTCCCCCCAACACTCGGCTGATGGGAAGCGTGTTGGCCCAGATCACCATCGTGTACTGGCACCCACAAACCCTTGAGGTGACAGATTAGCCTCTCGTTAATTCCTCAGTTAAGTCTAGATTAGAGTTCTGATTGGCTGGCTCTCGCTTTGCATTGACTTAGGATTGTGATTGGCTCTGACCTGATGATGGACCCCTGACGGTCCGGCATTAAGTTCCCTCCCCCTCCCACCAAAGCGAAGTTCTGACTGACTCGGACACTCTGTCTGTTTCGGATCGCTGCTTCATCCGCCATCGTCTCCAGTTACAATGGGTTCCGTTGCTCCTCTTGAGTTTGTATTGGCTGTTGCCATCCCCTGGCCTCGGGTCTTTACTAGTTTCCATGTTGCGTTGGGGGTTCCAACTATTTTTCTTTACATTGGACGTAGATGTACGCGAATTGGTTCCTGAGTTCGAAGAGAACAATGGCTCGCGAAGTAGTATTTTCACCTGAGGTTAAGGTCCGAGGCTGCTTTAGAATAGTGGCTTACGAAGCAGCGCTTCAGGTGAGATAAGGTTCGAAACTGCGTTAGAACAGTGTGGTTCACGAAGCACCCCTTCGCTTCAGATCAGAGCTGAGGTTTCCTCTTCCCTTTTCGTAAACCAGCCTTGATATCGGCTTCGTCTTTGGGGGGAATGGTCCTTTTGTGTTGGGTAATCACACAGGCGGATTGATTGGTTCCTCATATCAGAGGTCGAGACCAAATCCGGATCCCAGACGGATCCCAGTTCCTTGGAGCCGGCGGCCAAAACACCGCATCAGAGAGCCGATTTCTCACACCACTAGCCAAAGAACCTTGGTTCGAGGCCAGGCATAAAATCAACCTTTATTTTATTTATTTTCTCTCCCAATTTCCTCGTAACTGGGTTGAAACAATGATGAGTTCATTTGCAAGGAGAGAGAGAGAGAGAGAGAGAGAGAGAGAGAGAGAGAGAGAGAGAGAGAGAGAGAGAGAGAGAGAGAGCCTGTAACTCATGTCATTCTCTCTCTCTCTCTCTCTCTCTCTCTCTCTCTCTCTCTCTCTCTCTCTCTCTCTCTCTCTCTCTCCAAATAATCCTTTTACTTTGCCTCACCAATGACCTCCACAACGTCACACACACACACACACACACACACACACCTTACCTGACCTCTCACTCCCTGTCACCTGAATAATACATGAATTTCAGTCCATCTTTACTTCAAGGCGGAGGTAGAGAGAAAAAAAGAATATAAATAGATTTGCTGATTTTCCAGCGTGCTAGGAAGCACTTCCCGTGTGCGCTCACCCCTCCCTTGCTGGGGGAGATTTGTGACGCTCTGAGCCAGGCTGGAACTCAGCAACCTTGCAGCGTCTCCTTCCCTCTCGCACCATTTGCACCAGCGAGACCCAGGAGGTCATCCTCCGTCTCCCCAGCCAGCAGATAGAGCGGAGGAGGTGACCCCCCCAACTGTGTCCCCAATGGCATGACTCTTAGCATGGTGACACTTGGAGATTCGGGAGTTCCCCGTGTGACAGTTCGCGTCGAAGACGTCGTGTTCCAGTTGACCAGGTGTTTGGTGGTGGGGTGAAAGGGGGAGCAGTGTAAGGGTTGAGGTGTGGTGGTGAGGTGGAGGGAAGGTGGAGGAGTGATGGTGAGTTTAGAGGTAGTGGTAAAGAGGAGGAAGGCTGGTGAAGATGTGAGGGAGAGAGGAGGCGATGGAGGAGTCCTGTGGTGGGGAGAGTGTGGAACACCTTCATGTTCCACGTCGGTGTAATTATCTAAGGTGTAAGATGTCTTGATCAGTCCAGGATCTACCGACGTCATCTGGGGGGGGGGGGGTAATAAGCGTTATGTCCTTAATCCACAAGGACGCTAACGTACTCGGGAGCCACTTCGGCGACCAGATGTGTCCTCAATCGAATCACATCTTCTCATATTCACCTTTGATTAGGTTAATGTTCCCGATACGGAGAGGACACAGAGATATTCACAATATCCTCGGCCAGAAGAAGGTGATCCGTTATTCGCTGCACAAGACTCTTTAGACGGGTCTTTTCTTGGGGGCCTCCTGCTGCTGCTGCTGCTGCGCCTGCGACAGGCAACGGCCTCATCTCGGGTGATAATGGAGAAGCTGGGGGAGACGCAGTGAGTCCCATCACCCGAGATAATGGGACCTGTTGTGTGCAACCAAGAGTGATTTGCAAGGGGGTGCGGCTCCCTCCCACCTCTCCCTTTGCCACCGCCGTAATTTACTGCAATATTGTCACCTCATGAATGGCTTATGCGGGGGTCCTGGGTAGACGGGACGAGACTCTGGCAAGACCAGACCCTCATGCTTCCTGACGTGTGGGGTACTTTACGTACAGTCACGAGCTCTGGTCTCAGGATAGTTGACGTGTGAGAGAAAATCGTACTTGTGAGACAGATTCCTGACTCGTCAGGTTCTGAAGTTGTTTCAGGTAATTTATTTTGCAATTTCTGACCCGTTGATAGTTTGCAATGGAAGATACATACTGTTTCTAACCATACGTTGATGTTTACTGGTTTACTGCAAAGAAGCAACTTGATTTACTACCTCAGGGTTGTTTACCCAAGAGAGAGAGAGAGAGACGACCCTCCCCCCCAAATGTTCTGCTTTACGAGAGTTTACAAGCGAGAGGTCCTCCCAGTCTCTGAAGTTAATGCAGTCGACAAACACATTACTTTCGGGCTCTGCTCGCGGCACGGAAGCACCAAATCATTCCCAGCGATGCTTTTGTACACATGGGTTTTTTTCTGTGTGGCCTCTGTCGTCTCGCTCCTGTGTAAGGACTCCATACGCTGATGGGAAATGCTTCTTACCCTATTCTGAGAGCTTGGTGTTCACCTCTGAATATCCCACAGTACCTTCCGGGCTGGAAAAGAAGGAAAAGGAAGAGAAAGTCATCCATATCGGTTGATAAACTTACACCGGTAGTTTTAAACTGCTTCTAACCACTGCCCCCCGACAGTTTGGTTCTTCTATCCGGTCGAGGGACTTTCCCATCACGATTTAAAATGTGATAATCGCTCCTCCGCCTCGGTGTACTGACTCCCCCCAAAGTCATTAACATATGCATAAATTGCTCTCCCGCCACTTACTGTTATACATATGATGTGCAGTGGCCATGCTGACTGCATTTGCATGCTGATTGCCTGTGCGAGGACACCCAGAGACAAACAACACTGACCCTTCCCTCGGCCATTTCATAAAATACAAACATTCCAGAGGTGTTCATCATTACGGGCGCGCACGCCCCTCGGAGTTACGATACGTTGGTCATCGCATATCGTACGTGGAGAGCCCTTTGGATTAACGCAGTCAGTGTATTTAGGGTGGTTGTATCTAGCATATCCAGTTGGGCCTAGAACGCCTCCTCTTCCGTAAGACAATCGAGAGGTTGCACGTAGGTACCTCTTGAGTGGGTCGTCCTCTTCCGTAAGACAATCGAGGGGTTGCACGTAGGTACCTTGAGTGGGTCGTCCTCTTCCGTAAGACAATCGAGGGGTTGCACGTAGGTACCTCTTGAGTGGGTCGTCCTCTTCCGTAAGACAATCGAGGGGTTGCCCGTAGGTACCTTGAGTGGGTCGTCCTCTTCCGTAAGACAATCGAGGGGTTGCACGTAGGTACCTCTTGAGTGGGTCGTCCTCTTCCGTAAGACAATCGAGGGGTTGCACGTAGGTACCTCTTGAGTGGGTCGTCCTCTTCCGTAAGACAATCGAGGGGTTGCACGTAGGTACCTCTTGAGTGGGTCGTCCTCTTCCGTAAGACAATCGAGGGGTTGCACGTAGGTACCTCTTGAGTGGGTCGTCCTCTTCCGTAAGACAATGGAGGGGTTGCCCGTAGGTACTTTGAGTGGGTCGTCCTCTTCCGTAAGACAATCGAGGGGTTGCACGTAAGTACCTTGAGTGGGTCGCGTCGGATCCACCCGCTCTGCTGGGTATATGGGGGGGAAAGAATTGGTAAACGAGAGTCACCCTACAGATTACAATGCAGGTCGGACCCGCCGTATGGCAAAGGGCCGGATTTTGAAAGTTGGCGCCACTGTCAACAGTGGCGACAGGTCTCGGAATGAAAAGAATACGTGGGATTTCGCGGCGGAGAAGCGGGTTTTTGAAAAGATGCTCAGCGAAGTGTGATTACGCCGCTCTTGAGACATTCTCTTCCGACCCTATTTCCTCTCTTTTTAAACTCCCGAATCGTTTCCATGATTCATTCATCGTCTGTTTTGTGTTTTTTTTTCTCTCCTCGCCAACAGACCCAGAATTAAGTGGCTATTGACACGGCAGGTTCCTCCACCTCCTCGTAGTTGGAGACCAAAATCAGTTGCACTGGTTGACGACGTGTGTGTGTGTGTTTGTGTGTGTGTGTGTGTGTGTGTGTGTGTGTGTGTGTGTGTGTGTGTGTGTGTGTGTGTGTGCAGCAGCGCACGCACAGCCTGACGTGGCCAGACACATACTTTGACGCGAATATTCCAAGAAAAAAAAATGTTACATTGTTTCCAACGTTGTTAATGGGTTCTTTAATTCTTCTGCTGCCAAGAACAGCAGTACTAGCAGCGGGAGGCGGCAGCAGCCCAGCCTGCCGTCTGTTGCACAATGGTTGGTAAAGGCAAGTAGAAAAGAAGGCGGGGAGGAATTATTTCCTCAGCGTAGTGGCATGTTGGCCAAACGCATCGTAACGTATGACAGAACCCTCGTTAAAATGTCTGGGAATGAGCTCTGTGTATACGGGGCAAGGCGAGAGAGAGAGAGAGAGAGAGAGAGAGAGAGAGAGAGAGAGAGAGAGAGAGAGAGAGAGAGAGAATTATATTAACGGGAACATATCTTCAGAAAGAGAGAGAGAGAGAGAGACTGACAAAAGTGAAAGAGAAATATCTGTGCGAATAGCTGGCAGGAAAGAGAGACAGGCAGACAGATAGACAGAAAGACGTGCAGACATACAGAGAAAGACGGATGAACACAGACAGACGGAGAGACAGGTGTCTAAAGAGAGGGAGAGAAAAAAAAAGGAGAATTCACAGATAACACAGGGAAAGACAGATTGACGGGGATGTAAAACAAAATGACGGATGTGGGACAGAAAGAGACACAGAGGACGTGGGAAACGGAGCAAGAGGCAGTGATGACCCAGCGAGGGAGGAGGTGGGTGGGTTGTGGAGTTAGAGGGTGAGGGGGAGGGAGGCACAAGGAGATTTGTGTGGAAGCCGCCAGCAAACATTCTTAAGGTCCAGACTTACGGTAAGGAGAGGGCAAGGGCCGGTGGAGAGTGGCAGGAGGCAAGGGCAGGTGGAGAGTTGCAGGGGGCAAGGGCACTTGGAGAGGGGCAAGAGGCAAGGGCAGGAGGCCAAGCAAGGATGAGAGTGAGGTAAGGGTAGGTTATGTTAGGCAGTGGTAAGAGGTGATGAGGCAAGGGGCAGGAGGAGAGAAGTGAGATAGCAACGGCTGGTGGTTGGTTTATACCTCTGACGAGCCAACCCGGGAGGGAAGGCAGCTGGTTTACCTCCTCATGCACTACGCTCGGTCCTCGCCCGTGCCTGGTGTTCAAGCACTGGTTGTGACATGCACAGTTCTCTGGTGATACCCGCTGGGCCAAAACGAGAACTGAACTCTCTAGTTGCTTGAAGGAAGAAAGCATTATCACCAGTCAAACAAAAACAAAAAAAAACAACAGCTGTCTTTACCAGAGAGACACGATACATGAGCTGTCTACACAATAACAGATGGTCCCTCCTCCCCCCACTCTAATAAAAGCTTCATGCCTGAGAACACACGTTCAATACGGCATCTCTCCTCGCTAACGTGGACGACAATAGGACCAGAATCACCTTGAGGACAGCGGGGTTACGTAGGCCCTAAAGAGGGCACACGTCTCGGGGGTCGTTTGATGACGGTCTTCATCGAGGCGTTCGGGTCATAATGAATTCCCTAGACCTTAATAGCACAGCCCTCTCTCGGACGAGGGGGCGCTAGACCGTGTGCACGCTCGTTGTTGGACTTCGTATCCGTTAGCAACTCATGGTCAAGACGTCGGGATGGGTGCCAGTCCTCCACACGTCCGGGAAATGTGATTCGGAATTTCAAGAAATCCATTAGTGTTACGGACTGGGACGGTGTCGCTTCCCGTTCGAACCCGTGACTCCCGAGTGAGAACAGTGTCAGATGTTGTCGTTAAGAGACCTGACTCGTTCCTCAAGCTTTACACTCATATTTATCGTATCTCTGGCCTTTGTGAACAGCGATCAGAGGGTTAGAATCACAGGCTGGGTGTATGTGTATACCGAATCACAGGCTGGGTGTATGTGTGTACCTAATCACAGGCTGGGCGTATGTGTGTACCTAAGCGAGCGTAATGAAACCTTGCACACGATATTCAGGCTCACAGGTTTCGTTGTCATGCACATGACACTTCGACTCACCAGAATTTTCAGAAACCTGAAAAGAACAAAGAAGACGTTCTTGGATCACAGGTGGCCCCATCTGCCTGCTGGTTTTGAGTGTGTGTGTTGCTGTCACATAAACAAACCGTTAAACAGTATTGGAACTCGGGGGCAGGAAACTGAGGAAAGGACCTGATATCTTCTGAAAAATATTCTTCCCCTTCCTTGAACGATGACACATGGCCAAATACCTGGCCCTAAATACTCCGACCCATTAGTCTCGAGGGCTCGATCAAGCCATGCCGGTCTCCCGGTCGGATCGCACCTCCTGTTTCGAATGGCATGTGAGGGTAAAGGAATCAGAATTTAAGGTCGTGAATATTACTTAGTCCTATATTACACACACACACACACACACACACACACACACACACACACACACACACAAAATCCATTACTTTTTCAATCAAATCCACATTATTCTAGCTCTGGCCTCTATCGCTATCGGTGAATACAGTGACCTTTTTCCCCTTTCATTTTTTGTTTTTGTTTTCAACAATGACTTTTGTGACACAGGCCGATTCGGGAGGGTGGTATTACGTATCCACGAACGAATCCCGTCAGTCCGTTTTCGTCCTGTGTGTAGCCCAACTATCCGTTCACCCACGAAGAGGAGGATCATCATTAACGTCTCTTATTTTCCTCCGTTTGAGAGATACTGCGTATACTTAGATGCGTACGTCTCGTGGGAGACAGTGGCAGCATCTCTCATCGATGATGGAGACGAGTCTCTCTCATATATCCAGACGTGGAGATGGTGGTGGGTGGAAGGGGTTTTGTTTATTTTTCCCCCTCTCGTTTTCCCTTTTTCGTTAAGTTCAAGAATCAATATCTTAAAGTCAGACATACTCTCTGAGAATTGTTCTCAACGCCCACATGCCTACATCACCACTGCCACTCAACGTCCACGCGCCTCCCACCTTCACTCGACGCCCGCACGCAGCTACATCACCGCTGCCACTCAACGCCCACGCGCCTCCCACCCTCACTCAACGCCCCCTACTGCTACATCACCACTGCCACTCTACGTCCACGCGCCTACATCACCACACAACGCCCTCACAGCCACATCACCATCACCACTCAACACCCCCCCTCACACCATCATCGTCTCCACTGAACGTCCGTAAGCCCAGCCCAGTTGTCGTCAGCCATACCTCCGGCCTTTTACGCCCACACCTCGAACCCTGAATTCCCATATCTGGAATCCTGAAATCCCACACCACGAGCCTTCAACTCCCACACCTAGAGCTCTTGACGCCCTCACGCGCGCCTCCACCCCAACTCATCCTCAAGCTGTCTCTCCTCACGAGGCACACCCACCTATGTATGACTTCATTCTCTACAAATATATATGGAGTTTTCTCAGCACCTTTTGTACTGCCTTCCTCACCGTACCTCCCTACCACCCATTATGTATATATATATATATATATATATATATATATATATATATATATATATATATATATAGATATGTGTGTGTGTGTGTATATAATGCTACGTATCCTTTCTCTCACAAGCGTGTGCTAATAATTACCTACGAAAAGCGAAGTAGCGTGAGGAGCAGACGACTGCTTAGCCATAGAGGGAAGAAGTCTTCGCTTGGCTTCTTCCTCTGTTCGGAGAGAGAGAGAGAGAGAGAGAGAGAGAGAGAGAGAGAGAGAGAGAGAGAGAGAGAGAGAGATGCACCAGTTATTAAGGATATCTCTTAAGCCACTCGAGCCGGCTTGTGTGTCCCAGTCTGGTTTGTCATCCCGCCTCCAGTTTTCGCGCCATCTCCCGCCTCCCTGTGACGTTCGCCATCGCATTCGTCTACGGTTCTTCCTCTCCTCCTCCTCCTCCTCCTCCTCCTCCTTCCTTTTCTCCCCCACCTCCTCCTCCTCCTCCGTCCCTCCCTTCCTCCCTCACTGACGTTCACCGGATTGCTTTTCTCATTCCCACCAACTTCACCTCGGAATCGAACTTTTATTTCTTCGGGGGAGAAACATCCTACTTTTGCCATCACACGAACGACAACCGCAGGATTTCTGTTAAGTCTCCCAAAGTTGAGAATCCTTTCAGCGAAGTTGGGCATCCCCGAAGGACACGAACGCCACGGCCGTCGCCCAATCCGAGCCTCAAGATTGGATGATAAACACCGAGTTCCTCGCTGCCGATTGGACTGTGACGCGAGTGCTCGGCGTTGATTGGATGATGATGCGAATGCCCGTCGCTGATTGGCCAAAGCTGAGCTGCCGAGCGAGACTCGTTGCACGGGAACTACATTTACTCATTATCATCCGCTCATTACGGCCCATCATACCCAATCATCAACCTGACCTTCCAACTATCATTCCAGTTGTCCAAGACTTGTCTACGAAGCTTGTCTCTTGACCAAGTTGCCTGTTATCCAGCGTTTTACGAAGAGCTCTTTTTTTATTTTGAACAGTTAGACCGTTGCTGCAACGGGTTCATGAAGAATGCCTTGAACGACTGACCTATTCGGAGTGTTCGCAACACCTTTCTTGAACAGATAGCCCGTTGTTCAAAAGTTCAACATACATACACACACACACACACACACACACACACACACACACACACACACAACACACACACACACACACTGTTCTTGAAAGAACAGCAATCTTCTACACCCAGGTGAACGAGCATACAATAACAGGAATTCTAGGGGTTGTTACCCTTTCCGTAATGGTTGTTGAGCTCCACTAGTGGTACGCATATATCGCTTGTGGTAGGCGGACCGTCAGTTAGGAAACACTGCCGTTAAGCCATACAGCAGACGCCAGGGTTGTTGACCCAGCGACCTTCATTGGATGGCTTATCATCAAAATCTGAAAATCCAAGAAAATTAAATCCAGGTCCCTCACTCTCCTCTTTTTTTTCTTTTTCT
Organism: Panulirus ornatus; assembly: GCF_036320965.1. Taxonomy (NCBI): domain Eukaryota; kingdom Metazoa; phylum Arthropoda; class Malacostraca; order Decapoda; family Palinuridae; genus Panulirus; species Panulirus ornatus. The sequence goes on along the minus strand of NC_092271.1, from coordinate 20,784,012 downwards.
GCATCTTCATTCCTGGATTGAAAGTCCCTCTTTCAATCTTTCAGGGATTTAATGTCTTTCTCTTGTTCTTGCAGGGTGGTAAGACTTTTTCTTGTCTCCTTTAGTCATATAAAGTCTTCCTCGTCTTTTTTTTTTCTATCTCAGGATTTCATGACTATTTGTCTTCCTCTATTTGTCTTCCTCTGGGGATTAAGATCATCTTTTGCCATCCTCAAGGGATTTGAAATCTTTCTCATGTTCCTCCCAAGGATTTAAAGTCCTTTTTTTGTCTACCATTAGGGATACAGAGATAGAGAGCAATAATTCTATAAAATCAATAGCTTTTTAACTTCTCCTTCTGCCCTTTCTCTTCTCTTCTCATTCCTACTTTTCCATCCATTCCGTTCCTGTCTCTCCCTCCTCTTTGTCTCTTTTTTTTTTATCCATCATTCTCTCTTTTTCATCACTTTGGCCCCCTACATTTGTCTTCACACACACACACACACACACACACACACACACACACACACACACACACACATTCGCAGATGATGGCCTACAAGTCTGCCTGACTCAGGAGACCAGAAACACTAAAAGGAAATCGATTCGTGAAGGAAAATGGCCTTAAAGCCATTCTCTCGATGCGAATGGCTCAGTAACTGAAGAAAAGAGGGACGTCGGGGATGGGGTGGTGGCGGCTTAAAAGGAGCCACTCAACAGCGTTTCGTCCGTTTCTTCTGGTTTCGAATGGACGTCACAATTGCGACCCCTCACCAAGCCGCCGCTGCCGACCCAGTTGTCCCGAATGTGAGTAGAATATCTATGGCCGGGTTTGCGTTGGGGGGAATCGTTTTAGACGCTGCGGGGTGGGGGCGAAGTGGGGGGGGGGGGGAGAGTGTGTATTACGCAGGCCTTGGAGCACGTCAAGGGGGGAGCGGGGGGGGGGGGCTGCCGCCTCCTCCTCCTCCTCCTCCTCCAAGTCACTCGGGTTAAACGCAAAACAAAAGGACTTGTGGTGCTCCTTGTAAACAGGGAGGGGGGATGAGGGGTTTCTTATTGCGTCCAAGAGAGTTTTACGTTTTGTGCCGATGTCGATTATATTTTTACACCAACTCTGCTCATTGCCTCCTGGAGGTAGTCGAGAGCTAAGTGGCTTACTTGCTACAGAGTTGTAACAAAAACGAAGAAGCAACAACGACAACCAGGACAACAACAACACCAGCGAGTGAGATGATGATAGTCAAAAAAAAAACCCAAGATATATATCAAGAAATTAGGTAGTCTCAAAGATCATCAAAATGAGTGACCTGTGATGTTGGCCAAAGACAGACGGATGTTTGCCAAGGACTCGAGATGTTCCTGACTTCCTCTACGGCTAGATGGAAGGCTGACAACGGTGGGGCTTAAGTCCACACACTCCACCGCTGAAGGTCGTCCGCTCCAGTCGCTAAATGAATCTCTCCAGCAAGCCATTACCCCGGCTCCCAAGAGGAGCTCCTCATCCCAGATCTCTCGCAGGCTTGCAGCACATCCCTCACAGCCCTCTGACCTCTCTCTGTCTGCCTCGTTGTCTCTCTCTCTCTCTCTCTCTCTCTCTCTCTCTCTCTCTCTCTCTCTCTGGCATAGCTAAGCACCTCTCAAGGTATTTGCATTATATTGTGAAGTCGATGGAAAAGTTGTTTTAAGTAAGGCTATCCATCGTGAGAGGAACGAGTTAAAAGTTGACTCGCTTCGTCAGGAAATAATCAAGTTAGTTCGATGTACGGCGCTATTTGCTGAAGAGCCGAAGGAGTCAGATGGTTCTTGTAACTTGCAGAAAGAGTTAGTGTGTGACTAGAGATAATGCTGTGTCATATATATATATATATATATATATATATATATATATATATATATATATATATATATATATATATATTTGTTTGTTTTCATACTTGTTCCAACGTTAGCGAGATAGCGCCAGGAACAGAGACGAAGAGAAGGCCTCATTCGCTCACGTCCATTCTCTAGCTGTCATGTGTAATGGACTGAAACACAGCATCCACTCCCCTCACGCGTTTCCGTGGTTTCCCTCGGCTGCTTTACCTGTCTTAGCACAGTCCCTTGACAGCATATCGCTCCCTGTATACCACATCCTTTGAGTTCACTCTATCCCATGCACGCCTCTCACCCTTCTTGCATGTTCAGGTCCCAAGCACTCAGAATCTAATTCACTCCATCCTTCCATCTCCATTTCCGTCTCCCACTTTTTGTTCCTTCAGCTTCTTACGTAAGTATCAAAATGTTCAAACCATTTCAGCACACCCTCTTCAGCACCTCCAACCACACTGTTCTTGCTACCACACCTCTCTCTCTTACCCTATCATTACGTACCCGATCAACACTCCTCACACCACTTATTGTCCCCATACGTCACATTTCCAGCACATTCACCCTCTTCCGTACGTTCTCATCTACAGCCATTGCCTCGCTTCCGTAACAACACCGTCGGGACTAATATACCTTCAAACATACCCATTTTCACCCGCCCTAATGGTGACCTTTCTATTCGCCCACGACAGAAAGCGTAATGCCCCTGTGTTTGTGCGTTCGTAGAAAGCACTTTTCGTCCACCAGAATACTTTATTACAGCCTCATCTCCGTGTGAGACTGTGAATAAAGGAGCATCATACGGATTCATTCGTAGTACCCAACCTCTCGCACCGAACTCTCTCCCATCAGGATTGTAAAGAACGAAAGACCAACATGCTTTATCGTAACCATCTTATGTAAGAAGGGGGAGGAGAAAGGGGTAATTTTCCCCTCTTTAGGAGGACATTTTTCTCGGTAATGACTTTGGGAACCTAACATTTGGGGAAGAGGGGGGTGTGGAATTTGGGGCCAATATCCATGCATCTTATGTTCCGCACGGCGGTATCGAAACAGCGGTCCTTGAAGCGGACGCGTGACCTCACACATATATGAAGTTCACGTCTTGCTTTGTATATATGTGTGTGTGTGTGTGTGTGTTTGACCTGTTTGACCTGTTTGACCTCTCTCTCTCTCTCTCTCTCTCTCTCTCTCTCTCTCTCTCTCTCTCTCTCTCTCTCTCTCTATCTATCTATCTATCTATCTATCTATCTATCTATCGATCTATCTATCTATCTATCTATCTATCTCTATCTGTCTATCTATTTATCTATCTATATGGTTGATTGTGTACATGGAATTTATCTCCTTCTTTGCTATGCCCTTGATTTTCGTCTTTTTCTCCTTTATGACCAAATTTTTTAACTTTGTTTCATTCCTCTTGACCTAGTGAGGTATGTACGTACGTACTCACATTTCTCTCAGTATTTCTGTTTCTAGGATGAAACAGAAGGTTAAGGAGCCTTCTCCTCCTCCTCTTCCCTCCTCTCCTCCTCCTCCTCCCCAATGAGGGAAAGAATGAAGGGGAGATTAATTTAAGCTCCCCAAGTGTTTGTAGACCTGAGTCTCAAAAAGGCAATAGGAAGAGGTGGAGAGGAAGACAGGAGAATATGACACGAGTGACAGCGTTTGGCTGCACGTGGAGAGAACGTGGTATGATAACGGTCCATCCTCGTGTAGCTGGTCATGTAACACAGTGCGCATGAAGAACAAATTACGCTGATTGGATGTTTATGAAGGTAGTTCAGGGAAAAAAAACCTCTTAGAACAATTGGTGAAACTACACCCACCCACCCACCCACACACACACACACACACGCACGCACACATGAAACCTTAACATCCCAGGCGCATACACCGGTGTGTATTGTGTATGTACAAAAGTGCAGAGGTTTAATGCACACTCCTTGTGTGTACGTGTGGTTGTACCGCCGTCTGTTCGTGATTGCATTGATCGGTCTGTAAGTGTGATTGGAGGAATGGGATTGTAGTGATGGTACTACTATATATATATATATATATATATATATATATATATATTGTATGGAATATCAAAGATTCCAGGCTTCGTCATTTTGGTCTTAAGATGGATAGAGATACGGGGATTTGCGATAGAAAATCTTGTGAAATGTGATGGCGATAGCTTCTTGCTAGTGGGTATGAGTTATGAGAGAAGGGACTCTTCTGTCCGGTCTTTAATGGTAAGAAGGAGGCTAAGAAAAGACCTGATAACCACATTAAAGGTCCCACGGGGACGTGTTGATACTAATGTACACCAGTGACCTGCAGTTGGCGGGTAATGCAAAAGGAAGAGGAAGTAATCTTAGCAATACAAGAATCATAAGGCGCGTTAGGATGTTTTCCTATATCAACACAGTAGTAAATATGGGTGACAACCTCGACAAAGGGGCAGTAAATGCAGATAGCACTGAAAGATTCAAAAGGTTCCATGATAACAGTAAAAGGTTAGGAAATGATACCCCTAGCGTGTAAAGCTCCCTCCTCATATCCAGTAATAGGAAAATGAATATAGAAATATACGAACACGCACAAAATACCTGTTGGCGTGGTAAAACACACACGCTGACGCATGTGCACGGACAGAGACGTGTACGCAGAAACAGACTTGCGCGGACACATACGCGCATGAAAAGACGTGCACGTGGAATCATACACGTGCAGATACACACACAAACAAAAACTCCACAACATTAAACGTACACCTACATAGGTTTTTGAGTTAATGAAAAACGATGTGACGACCTAATTTTTGCATGAGTGGAGGGAATTTTACGTGCGTGGGGCCCATATGTTAAATTATATGCCATACCATATTTTTAACGAAATTGCATTTACTGTTTTGTCACCTAACTATTCCCCTTAGTTTAATACACGATTACTGCACGGATATAAAATTTCGAACTCCTCTTGTGCGCCAATGGAATCATAGAAGCTGAAGTAAGGGTTCTAGGATCATTGAAGAATGAATAGGAGAGAGAGGTTATTATTTTGGAGGGCGAAAAAAAAGGTGTGTTTGAAGGTATAGTAGCCCCGACAATGTTGTATGGATGCGAGGCATAGGCTATAGATGAGGATGTGTGGGGAGGGTTGATGTATTGGAAATGAAATGTTTTTTGGACAATATGTGGTGTGAGGTGGTTTGAGCAAGTAAGTGAAAAGAGGGTAAGAGAGATGTGTGTTAATGAAAGTAGTGTGCTTAAAAGAGCAGAAGGTGTGCTGAAATGGTTTGGATATATAGAGATAATGAATGAGGAGAGGTTGACAAAGAGGATATATGCGTCAGAAGGGGAGAGGACAATGAAACATCGTAGAAGACCAAACTGGAGATGGATGGATGGACTGAGAAAGATTCTGAGTCCTCGGGGCTTGAACATGCAGGAGGGTGAAAGGCGTGCACGGAATAGAGTGAATTGTATGGTATACAAAGGTTGACGTTCTGTAAATGGACTGAACCAGGGCATGTGAAACGACCAGGAAAACCATGTTAAGGTATGTGGGGTCTGGACGTGAATAGGGAGCTATGGTATCGGTGCATTGCAAGTGACACCTAGATTTGATGTGAACAAATTTGTCTGTTTCTGGAGCTATAAATGGCGAAGAAGTTTGTTTCATAATATATATATATATATATATATATATATATATGTGTGTGTATATGTATATATATGTATATATATATATATATATCATGGGGATAGGGGAGAAAGAATACTTCCCACGTATTCCCTGCGTGTCGTAGAAGGCGACTAAATGGGAAGGGAGCGGGTGGCTGGAAATCCTCCCCTCTCGTGTTTTTTTTTTTTTAATTTTCCAAAAGAGGGAACAGAGAAGGGGGCCAGGTGAGGATTTTCCGTCTAAGGCCCAGTCCTCTGTTCTTAACGCTACCTCGCAAACGCGGGAAATGGCGAATCGTATGAAAAAAAAAAAAAAAAAAAAAAAATATATATATATATATATATATATATATATATATATATATATATATATATATATATATATATATGTTCATAGCGCTACCTCGCTAATGCGGGAAATGGCGAATAGTACGAAAGAAAAAAGAAAAATATATATATATATATATATATATATATATATATATATATATATATATATATATATATATAGTTTGACCGTTTAATGATGAGTGTTGCAAGTACGAATAGGTAAACAGAAAACGATGAATGAGTGAATGCATTAGCATGACAAAGAGTGCATTTGAAAGTATAAATCTCAAACCTTTGCATCACAACAGAATTTTTGATTTCGCGGATTAACTGCCAATATCTAGACACACACTGGCACGAATCCCCTCACCTAATATACATACACCCAGTATCAGGAGACACTTATACAATACCCCCCACTATATATACACACACTTTCAGTGTCAGGACACACTTATACAATACCCTCCCACTATATACACACACTTTCAGTGTCAGGACACACTTATACAATACCCCCCACTATATATACACACACTTTCAGTGTCAGGACACCATATATACAAATACCCTCACTACATATACAAACACTGCCAGTCACTTGACAAATCTCAATACACCCTTACACTTATACCCTTACTTGTATATATTACTCTCCCAGGACACTCTCACTCAGACACTCTTACTTGATTTAAAGACACGCCCAGTCTCAAGACAACACACGCTTGAAAAGCAAGCACGTTGACTTCTTACACTCAGCTCACGAAATACATAGAACAAGACGCGATACACTGAAAGGTTACAAAAGGAACAGGAAGGCCCATCAGGACCAAAAGAAGAGAGAAGCAGATGAAGTGAATTCAAGGAAGTGACTGTGAGGGGAAGTAACCTTGCTTGGGGGAGGGGGGGGAGTAATTTAAGTAACAGATTACGAGAGAGTTGAAGGGCTGGCAAGGTGGTCGGGTTTGCAAGGGAAGAAGGCATTCGGCGCTAATGACAATAGAATCACCACTGATGACAATAGAATCGCTCCTAATGACAATAGACTCTTGGAAACCCCCCCCCTCCCCCCCTCCTCCGAGGAGCACCGGCAGGGAAAGAATTTAGAAGGAAGTCTGCAGGCAGAAGAAATGATAATAGTGAATAAGTGTAATTACGGAAATGGCCGAGACGGGGAAGAAGACGGACGTGCAGGAAAAAAAAAAAAAAAGGATTCTCTCTCTCTCTCTCTCTCTCTCTCTCTCTCTCTCTCTCTCTCTCTCTCTATCTATCTATCTATCTATCTCTCTATCTCTATCTTTATCTATCTATCTATCTATCTATCTATCTATCTATATATATATATATATATATATATATATATATATCCAGGTGAGGATATTCCCTCAAAGGCCCAGTCCTCTGTTCTTAACGCTACCTCGCTATCGCGGGAAATAGCGAATAGTATGGAAATGGATATATATATATATATATATATATATATATATATATATATATATATATATATATATATTTGACGATACAAATGCTCTTTGTTCACGTCCTCTTCCATGATATATATGGGGGGTCAGGTAAGTGCAGTGCCAGGAGTGTTCACGAGGTCGACAGACCGATGTCACGTGAAAGCGAGTTTCGCCTTTAGAACCGACTATTCCACAGACCCGTCTTCCGGAAGCCCTCAAAGACACGACATTCTGCACAGCTTAAAACTCGCAAAGGGAGTCGATTTTTTATTTATTATTTTTTTTTTTTTCATGCCAGGGATGTATTTTTATTCTTATTTTAGGGAGGGAAGGGTAGGTGGATCTGTCATCCTACATTCTCTCTCTCTCTCTCTCTCTCTCTCTCTCTCTCTCTCTCTCTCTCTCCAGACTCGTGGACGTACGTATTGGGTTTGTGAGAGACAGAGGGGAGAGAAAAGGAGACTGGAAGACACGAGACACGAGTTGGATGACTGATGTCTCCCCGAGAGAAAGAGACTTTTTAAGAAACCGTCCGTAAAGAGAGAAGAGAGAGAGAGAGAGAGAGAGAGAGAGAGAGAGAGAGAGAGAGAGAGAGAGACTCTCCCACTCCCGCCGAAGAGATCACAGAAGTAAGAGGTGAGGTCGTGGTATGTAGTGTCTCGGCCTTGACCCATGTGAGCAGGCGCGCGCGCGTGTGTGTGTGTGTGTGTGTGTGTGTGTGTGTGTGTGTATGGTGGGGTGGGAGGGGTTCTGACCTGCGCCAAGATAACAGTATGGTTGATGAGCCACCGGGGTGAGATAACAGGAGCCCTACTATCGTGGTAACAGATGAATTTCTTTGTATGCTGTTTCCTGTTATATGTTTCGTAAGTCGTAAAATGTTTGGTTGTGAAGGATAAGATATCATTAATGTAAGGAAATTGTACGTAGTAGGAAAGATTTTACGTATTTCACGTATAGGGGAGAAAGAATACTTCCCACGTATTCCCTGTGTGCCGTAGAAGGCGACTAAAAGGGAAGGGAACGGGGGGCTGGAAATCCTCCCCTCTCATTTTTTTTTCAGTTTTCCAAAAGAAGGAACAGAGAAGGGGGCCAGGTGAGGATATTCCCTCAAAGGCCCAGTCCTCTGTTCTTAACGCTACCTCGCTAATGCGGGAAATGGCGAATAGTACGAAAGAAAGAAAAGAAAATATATGTAGACATGGAGACAAGAAATGGATGGAGAGGTAAGGTCACGTCGTTGGAGAGAGATCTTTTCATCCTATGGAGAAAACGGGAAATGTAAACTCGCAATATCGCATTCATGACTCGTTCGTATCGTCATTAGAAGGAAGGAAGAAAACGCGTTTGCGGGCCCTCACGCACGTCGTAAAAAGACATCAGATCCTCCATGAAACCCATTCGTCTTTGCGTGCACTCAGGACCCTGCAAGGATTTGGGGTTGGCAAGTCCCCCTCCCCCAGAAAAAGGGATGGGGGGGTAGGGCGGGCTCGAAGAACCGAACTCCCCATGGCTTGCTCGTTGCTGGTAAAGCTAAGAAGAAGAAAAAAAGAAGAAAAAAAAAGAGATCTCTGTGGAACACTTTTCGAGATGACACTTTTTAAAGTTCCCCCCCCCCGCCCTTCTTCCCCCCTTCTCTCTCTCTCTCTCTCTCTCTCTCTCTCTCTCTCTCTCTCTCTCAGAGAGGGGGGGGGGTCAAGTTGTTGTTGCTGCTGCAAGTAACTTTTCGTCATTCGTCACCGGCTCTCCTCCGTCGGGTACCGAGCCGTGCGCCCTCTCTCTCTCCTTCCCTGGGTGTCTGCCGAAGGAAGGAAGCCAGTCCACATCAACACAACACAGGCCTCCCGTCACCTCTTCATCATCAACACAACACAGGCCTCCCCTCACCTCTTCCCCCCCACCTACCACCCAACCCCACCAAAAAAAATTTTAAGATAGAAAACGACGTCAGCGATTTTCTTTAACGATGCCTTCGGTCAGCCCCGAAATTTTTAACCCTTTGCAAAAGTTTTGGAATGGGGGAGGAGGGTGGACGGGGGAAACTTTCTTTTTCTTTCCCTTTTTTCCTTTATTATTTTCATCTCGCACCTACAGTTGCCCGAAGGAGAGAGAGAGAGAGAGAGAGAGAGAGAGAGAGAGAGAGAGAGAGAGAAGAGCTTCCAAGTGCAGACTCTCTCTCTCTCTCTCTCTCTCTCTCTCTCTCTCTCTCTCTCTCTCTCTCTCTCTCTCTCTCTCTCTCGCTGACGTGTGAAGTTTTAACTAAGGTCTTTTATAGAAGGAGGGAGTTGGGGGAAAGGGGGGTGAAGTTCTTCTCAAATGGCTTGATTTTCGCAAACTCCTCCTTCCCTCCCTCCCTCTCACTCGGCTGCGTGACGTAAGACGTTGCATTGAGCATACGCTGCTGGGTTTTCAGCCCACCCTCGCGTGAGGAGGAGGTGGAGGTAATGTTTGCACTCCCAGTGTGAGGGAGGGACTCGTGAGGAGGGAGGAACTGAGACATGGTCAGTTATGAGTTACAGTGCGATTGTGGATAAGTTTAGAAAAAAAAAAGAAAAGAAAGGGGAAAAATGTGAACTATTGAATGATTTTTATATTGACTACGAGAGATATTGAATGATTTTTAGTATAGACTAGAGACATTGATTTTTGTATAGACTAGAGACATTGATTTTTATGTAGACTATGAGACATATTGAATGATTTTTATATAGAGTAAGAGACATATTGAATGATTTTTATATAGACTAGAGACCTATTGAATGATTTTTATATAGACTAATAGACATATTGAATGATTTTTATATAGACTAAGAGACATATTGAATGATTTTTATATAGACTAAGAGACATATTGAATGATTTTTATATAGACTAAGAGACATATTGAATGATTTTTATATAGACTAAGAGACATATTGAATGATTTTTATATAGACTACGAGACATACTGAATGATTTTTATATAGACTAGAGACATACTGAATTATTTTTATATAGACTAGAGACATATTGAATGATTTTTATATAGAGTAAGAGACATGTTAAATGGCTTTTATATAGACGTAAGAGAGGTTTCCATATGGATCAATATTTGACTGATGAAGCACCGTTAGAGACTTATTGCCAACATGGTTCACCTTTGCCGGTGTTATGCCAGTACTGTATCATAATCCTCTGCCAATACCAGTCGTACATTTTTTTCTTTTTTTTTTTCCAGAGTTCATCGATAGCGAATGTGCGCGTCGTCGTATAACTCTTGTGGTGAAGCGCAAAGACTCGCTTCGTTATAGTAACGTGGTTTTTTAATGTCGGGAATGGATATCATTGTCACCCACTCTCGTTGCGGTCTTAGAATCTGTAAACGGAAACTTATGTTGGCTGATCAGAGAGAGAGAGAGAGAGAGAGAGAGAGAGAGAGAGAGAGAGAGAGAGAGAGAGAGAGAGAGACCGTTCTCCCTTTACCCAGCCCAACCCCTCCCCCCTCAAGAGTTGTTATATAGTTAGAATCCAGAGAGCAATCAAATTACGGACGAGCCCGGGGCTTCCTCCGCTCACGTTCGCCGTCCCATGGCCCCTCACGACGAAGCCCTTGGGACACCTCACAGTGTGTATATATATATAACAAGGACGGCAAAACACACGGGGAGTGGTAGCCGGAGCCTCGCTGCCGAAGACTTGATGGAAATAAGGGCTGTGACCCGGAGCTTATAGGAAGATGTGATTAATAGCTTAGAAAACGAGCGTGATGAAGGATCACCAGACCCATCATCTGTGACCCCTGCCACCGACGCTGGTCACATTTAAAGGTCACTTGGTTGTTAGAGTTGTGAGAGAAAATGTGGAAGAAATGTCAATGTGGATGATATTGGAGTTATGATGCCGCTGAGCGAACGGATCTGGTGGAAGAGGGGGAGTGAATGTGTGTATATGTCCCGTTCACTAGCAGCTTTGATGCCCTGGCCAAAAACGTTTGGCAGTCACTTCTTCGACGGTCAGTTGAAATATCAGTAATAAGTAATGATAGATCTTCGCCATAGCCATACCCATTGATTCCCTTAATCTCTGTATTAATATTTAATTCATTTTGAAAGAGCGGTACTTAGAAGGCATCTAGTTTGGTACCCTCGAATATGGTTAGAATCTTTTGAATACCATTGTTTGCTTTTTATCTCCCATTTTTTTTTACCCCAATCATTCTCTAAAAGTGTGAGAGTAAGAGTTTTATTTGAACCTCACCGTATATATATATGTGTACAGCTAATCTTTCCCCATGGTTATCATACAGTGGTTCCCCCCCTCCACACGTACAGAATATCACATAATACTCTCCCATTTCGATAATGAATATACCTTTTACTCCTCCTCTCGATCCGTCTCCTCTACTCTGACTCCCCCTTCCCCCTTTTGTCTCGCTCGAACACCACTGGGGACGCCTCGGTAAGAACAATTCCCAAAGCCGTGTTTCTCGAGACCCGACACTCAGAACGACAAACACCTCCTCCCTCCTCCTCTCTCCTCTCCCTCCTCTCCCTCCCTCCTCCCTCTTCTCCTCCCTCCTCCCTCCTTCCTCTCCTCCTCCTCCTCCTCCCCGTGGGTGGCTGCCATTGTATTTTACGGGGTTTTTCAATAATCCAGGACATTATAGGAAGAGCGGTACCCCCGATGCCACGTACAGAAAGATTTGCCTCAAGCAATATTCCTTTTCCGTGCACGCGTCTCTCTCTCTCTCTCTCTCTCTCTCTCTCTCTCTCTCTCTCTCTCTCTCTTTGCACACAGGAAGGCCGAGGTCTCGCTGGAGGGTGTAGTTCCCATAGGTTTCTTTGGGAATAGGTTGGTGTTGATTGCTTTGAAAGCGTGTCTCGTAGACAAGTTTGTCTTGCTGCCTCTGTGTTGTGTGCTGCCTCTGTGTTGTGTGCTGCCTCTGTGTTGTGTGCTGCCTCTGTGTTGTGTGCTGCCTCTGTGTTGTTTGCTGCCTCTGTGTTGTGTGCTGCCTCTGTGTTGTTTGCTGCCTCTGTGTTGTGTGCTGCCTCTGTGTTGTGTGCTGCCTCTGTGTTGTTTGGTGATTGAGACCTGCCGGCTGCCCGGGTCATTAATGGCGGTCGGTCTGTCTTTAAGCCACATCTGTCAATGAAAAGCATCTCCGACACATTTAAGGGTCAAGATGAACTTACCGTGTGTATTGGCCGTTCCTGCCAGAGTAGGTGTGTGTGTGTGTGTGTGTGTGTGTGTATATGTGTGATTCCTTTGCGACTCGGGTCTTCACTTGAACGACTGTGTTTGCCTGGTCTTCTGTTCCCATTTACAAAAAAAAAAGAGAAGTTGAAGTCTCTGTACAACAAGAGTGCGTTAAAGGAATTGCCTTAAAAAAAAAAAAAAAAGAGGAAACCCTGTCAGACGTTCCTACGAGCAACAGGTTTCTTGCTTCATTATCCACATGCGAGAGAATCCCCACACCTTTCCCCTTATGGCAGCTCCCTTTGACTGAAGCCATGGGGTGTATTTGTTGCATACAAAGCTGGGGCTTCACCTCCTACTATTCCGTCTTTGATTATGCGAATGATCGGCCACAGGGATATTATATCGCTTCGGTTCATATCGCTTCGGTTTATTTCTTATAGTCTTGAATGAGTCGAGACGGATTGAAAATGCTTCAGTCGGCTTCATATGTGGGTTTCGAACCGGGTGTCGGCATTGAGCGCTCGAGTCACGTAGGGTAAGCGTGTCATGTAAACACCCTACGACCAAGGAAGGAGAAAAGTGAGTGTTCCCGGTCTGCAAACATGGATGCGTTATCCACTGAGTCGCATGCGTCAGAGGAAGATGGGGCTGGATGTGCTCGAACACAGCCCCATGCACGAATACTCGTAGTCTCGTTGAGGGGTTGGGAGGGGTGGGGGAGGGGGGGTAAGCAAACGACCACACCATCAGTGTCTTTATCTTTCTCCGTTTACGTTGTCGTCTGGCGTTGTACATATCCTTTTCCTTACCGCCTTCATCTTCCTGTCTCTCTCTCTCTCTCTCTGCTTCACCTTCATCCTTGTGGACATCGTACAGGGCCCTCGTCTCCTTCCTCCTCCTTCCTTCCTTCCTCCTCCTCCTCAACTTTCCGTCAATAATGGGGCCTGCAGTTTGCATAAGACGTGGTGCCGCCACCGGTTCACTTTTAAAAGAGTTGTATTCGCCGGGAAATTTTTCCAATATTGAGCATATATTTTCCTAGAACAATTTGGCCCCCTCCTAGCGTTCTCCCCCTCCTGAATTTCCTGTTACTGTCGCTTCGTGTTTTGGGAAAACCTTTTTTTTTTATATTGTGTGTGTTTTCGTTGTCCCTGTGTTCTCTGGGAAACAGAAGGTCTTGTGGAATATGGCTCTGGGGTTTAAACTTGTGGGCAAGTCTCAAGATGTAACAGGACTGTTAACAGTTAAAGGAGTCAGAAGAGATCCTCCATGTCTGAGACGAGGGTTCCAGGCACCAGAGAGAAGCTTCCAGCCCCCCCAAAGTGAACCTCCAGCGGCGGAAAGTAAGCCTCCAGTGAGAGAAGGGAAACCTCCTTAACCCTCAGTCTAATTTTGTGTTTGAACCCCTTTATAGTTTCTTAGGTCCTCACGATGCAGCCAGTAAGGTATTGATGGTTGAAACGATAATGCGGCCCAAGGTTGGTAAGGGCGTGGGTGCTGGGATGAGTCAAGGGTTGGTGAGGGCGTGGGTGCTGGGATAAGTCGAGGGTTGGTGAGGGCGTGGGTGCTGGGATAAGTCAAGGGTTGGTGAGGGCGTGGGTGCTGGGTTAAGTCAAGGGTTGTTGAGGGCGTGGGTGCTGGGATAAGTCAAGGGTTGGTGAGGGCGTGGGTGCTGGGATAAGTCTAGGGTTGGTGAGGGCGTGGAAGCTGGGATGAATCAGGGTTGGTGAGGGCGTGGGTGCTGGGATGAATCAGGGTTGGTGAGGACGCAGGTGCTGGGATTCAGTCAGGGTTCGTAAGGGCTTGCGTCTTGGGATGACACTGGGTTGTTAAAGGCTTGGGTGTTGGGATGGGTGAGGATTAAAGGCCATGAGTGTGGACGGGTGTGGGGATGACTGGACGGGTGTGGGGATGAGTGTGGGTAGTGGCAATCGCCTAAGATGTGAGGGAGGGGGTGTGTGTGTTGGGGTTAGTAAGCAGGAGTGTGGTGGTGGGGTCGTGGGTATGGGCCGAGCTGGGGGGCGCAGGCAGGTACGTGCAGATGCATATGTTGGCACTCAAGATTATGCCGGCTGAAGGATCAACTCATCTCTCGTGCTGTAAACATTGGAGAACGTTTAAACAAACGACCAGTAGTGAGGACGGATCTTTATCCATCTTGATTCTAGAACGTTTAAACAAACGACCAGTAGTGAGGACGGATCTTTATCCATCTTGATTCTCGTTTTCACACATAAGATAAATGATTAACGAGGATCCGCCACACGTTCGTTTGATGGACGCTCGACATTTTCGCATACGGACGAAAACGCAGATGTTTCTGGGGGCCCCCCCTCTTCGTTCTCGTGATGGTCATCCTGTTTGTTCGCCCCAAGATGGAGCCTCCAGAGGTACACAGATTGAATTCCTCAGTGACCGCGGAGTCCCTGAGCCTCTTATATATATTCTTACGCCATTTTCATTCACCTTCTTTTCCACTTTCAGGGGGGAAGGAACGAGAGGGAGGCGGGAAGCCATCCTTCGAATAGCGGGGCAGAGAAGCCATTACTGAAAAAGGTCTCTTAAGGTATTGCTTTTAGGAGGACGTGCCCTTACGAATTTTAGGGTGGACATGAAGGATGAGGCACAAGGGAGTTAGGGTAATGAGAGGCGCTAGATGAGAGGAGGCACCAAATGAGGTTCTAAATGAGAGGCGCTAAATGAAGGGGGGCGGTAAGCGAGGGAAGCGGTAAATGAAAGGCTTTGAGTGAGAGCCTTTAAATGAGAGGTACTAGATGAGAGGTACTAGATGAGACGAACTAAATGAGAGGAACTAGATGAGAGGAACTAGATGAGAGGAACTAGATGAGAGGAACTAGATGAGAGGAACTAGATGAGACGAACTAGATGAGACGAACTAGATGAGACGAACTAGATGAAAGGAACTAGATGAGAGGAACTAAATGGAAGATGCTAAGTGAGTGAGGTTTCGAATGAGAGGTGCCTTGTGAGATGTGCCACATGAGAGGTGGGAAATGACGAACGCCAGTCCCACAAAGGGAATGCAGAAGTTAGTAGGCCGCCACCAACACGGCAAGTGCGACCTCTCGAGGCAGTTTGCGGTCGTGGAGGAGATGAGGAACACAAGAGGATAGTGTGGAGAGAACATAGGTAAGCCAGTATGTCACAGAAGAAGAAATGCAAAAGTAGACATCTTTTGTAGAGAGGTAAAGATGGCGTGATTCGCCTGCTACCAACGGGGTTATTCAAGCCAAAGCTCATTTTTTTTCGATGGATTTCTTGTGTTGGTCGAAACTACTCTCGTAGGAAAAATCATGCCATAGGTTAACAGGCCTATTAAAGAAAATATATCTTGACTCACTCGAAGGAAAACGATCGTCTCCGGATTAGAATCCATTTCTACGAGTGACATTCAGTTTGCTCTTGTCTCTCCGATTCTGTCTACACCTTCAGTGGGCTCATTCCACAGTTCTCGGTAGCCTGGGTTCGACCCCTCGGGCGCGCAACGGTAAAATTGTTTAGATTAGACCTAATACAATCTCGTCACAAGTAGCTGTGTCACCGTCAAGCGGGTTTTCTTTAGAATTCAGGCTCGTAGCTCCTGGAAAGGGAGTCTCTCCCTCTTCTGCACTGCTATGTTGAAACCTTCCATTACAATCGAACTGCATTTCTTGCAGATTTTTTTCTTTTCTTTTTTTTTTTTTTGCAGATTGGTGTAAATCTCACGAAGATTATTCATAACTTCTGTAGTATTAGATTCCAATGTTGTCCACATTCACTTTCAATTTTTTTTTTTCAACATGAGAATAAGATTGGCTTTGACGAAGAGCAAGACACTACCACATCTATGTTCTTCGTCACTTTGAATTAAGGGTATCCTAGAACTGCATTACAAGTCTCCATTTCTATGCCTTGCTAAAGAGTCTGGGATCCCAATCGTGGATCTTATTTTGTCATTGCATATTTGGCAAGGAACTATCGGTTTCCATATCTAGCCAAGTATGAGGCGAGAGAGAGGGACCGAGTCTATTGTGGGATGTGAGGCCAGGGGTCTGCATGGGATAAGTCTGGTGCGGGAAGGAAGCTCCACGCTTGTTTGTGTGTGTGTGTGTGTGTGTGTGTGTGTGTAGATCAATAACTCAGCGTTACGATAAGGGTTATATCTTATCTTGATTATATCGACTGTTATCCTACGCCACCATGAGTATATCTCGCCCATAATGGACGTGGTAGACAGCGAGATATCCGGCTAATCAACAGTAACTCAAGTTTTATTGTAGAGATGAGCGTTAAGTTTCCAGCGTGAGAAAAGAGCTACATCGAGGCATGGGTCTGCCTCCATGGATGGTCGAATTCAGTGCCGACGTATGAGGGCCATTGGAGTATCTGAAGTCATTTGTATGCTAAGGTGGGGTGGGGGGTGTCGAGTGCCTTGATCGACTGCAGGGAGGCTGGGGTGAATATTTGCGATCGACTCTGCGAGGGATAAGAATTAGAGTGTCGACTGCACTGATCGATTATAAGATGGATGGTGGGGACTGCTGACGGTCGAGTATGGTGATCGACTTTAGGGAGTGTCAAGTTTTTGTGATTGTTAAAGGATGGGGACTAAATGTCGGAGTCTCATGGTTCACTGTTAGGGTAGGGGACCAGCTGCTGAGAGTCGTGATCGACTGTGATCGAATGCCCTTATCGAGCGTGAGAGGTTGGGGATTTACGCCACCATCTGTGCCAGTCAGAACACTTGCCCACTGACCGCCTCCGTAACCCGTGCGTTTTTGTGCCTCCTCAGCCTTAGATGAATGTTGCGTGCCCATCATCTCACGTGCCCATCCTCTTACGTGCCCATCATCGTACGTGCCCATCACCGTACGTGCCCATCACCGTACGTGCCCATCACCGTACGTGCATATCATCGTGCGTGCCCATCCTCGTACGTGCCCATCCTCGTATTTGCCTATCATCATACGTCCCCATCATCGTACGTACCCGTCATCTTACGTGCTCATCTCCGTACGTGCCCATCACCGTACGTGCCTACGGCAGTAGGCAGTTCCTTTAAGACTTTTCATTTCCACTGACTCTCTCTCTCTCTCTCTCTCTCTCTCTCTCTCTCTCTCTCTCTCTCTCTCTCTCTCTCTCTCTGTTCACAGATCCGGAATTTCTGGCGCGTCTCCGACGTCTTTTGTCTCGCTGTCAAACTTGACACCCTTTCTCTCTCTTCCCCCCCTCCCCCCCCCCCCCTCTCTCTCTCTCTCTCTCTCTCTCTCTCTCTCTCTCTCTCTCTCTCTCTCTCTCTCTCTCTCTCCCTCCCTCCCTCCCTCCCTCCCTCCCTCCCCCTCCCCCTCCCTCCCCATGTCCTACACTCTTCATTTTTCCCTCTATTCTCGTCCTCTTCACGCACTTCCCGGAACCTCTGATATCTGGACTGTACAGAGGGAGGAGCGGCGCTCAGTGATGATGAAACCAGTGTCATCCCGATGTATTGTTTACAATGAAATCCGGACGTAACTGTATATTTGTATGTATATATATATATATTCCCCCCCCCACAGTGTAACCAGGATGTATCGTCCTGCTCACGGTGTCAGCGATCAACGTTCCAGTTGGATTATATGAAGGATGAAAACAAAACAAAAAAAGAGACAGCAACTCTGTACCCTGTTGCGTATCCTTGATGCCGACGGTGAAAACGTATCCTTCTGTAGGTCGTTAAAACACTTCATTACTTAGCGAATCCAGGACAACCCGGATGTAAAGATGCCAGGCTGGAGGAGGTAGGGAGGTAATTACCTCGAGTGCTCCTAATTATATATTCTCTCTCTCTCTCTCTCTCTCTCTCTCTCTCTCTCTCTCTCTCTCTCTCTCTCGTTTGGATCATGGGTCCCGGAATGTGCCCCAGGGTTGGATGGGTTAGGTGGCGTGCCCTCCCAAGGTTACGTGCGCCGTGTATCCATCATCTGTCCGACCAGCCCTGAGGATAAGGACGTAGGGCTAGGGTGTGTCTGTGTGACCCGGTTGCTCCGATCGAGGCTCGACCCTCAGCTCCAGGAGTCTCATGTGTCTGGGGCCACATTCACCTGGAGCCCACCAGGTCTCCTTGAAGCCTCGTTCATCTACAGCCTCATCTCTAAGTGGAGCCGCCTCACCCACCTGGAGTCTCATCTACCTGGAGCTCCGTCCATCTGAAGCCTCGTCCACCTGAAGCCTCGTCCACCTGAAGCCTCGTCCACCTGAAGCCTCGTCCACCTGAAGCCTCGTCCACTTGAAGCCTCGTCCACCTGAAGCCTCGTCCACCTGAAGCCTCGTCCACCTGAAGCCTCGTCCACTTGAAGAGCCATCCACCTGAAGCCTCCTCCACCTGAAGCCTCGTTCACCTGAAGTCTCGTCCACTTGAAGCCCCGTTCACCTGAAGCCTCCTCCACCTGAAGCCCCGTCCACCTGAAGCCTCGTCCACCTGAAGCCCCATCTACCTGAAGCCTCTTCTACCTGAAGCCTCGCCCAGCTGAAGCCCTGTGGGATATCTGGTAAAAGCACAGCAGGTCCTGGTGTAAGTACAGCTTCGTGCACCAACAAGCTTTGTAATCCAGGGAACTTGTGGTTCTAATCCAGGTAGTTCCTTGTAATCCCTAATCAAGGGGGATTACTCCATGAATCTGGTAGAGTGTAGGCTTCAAGCCTAAAAGTACCCTTTGCTGAATTTGTGTGGCGGTTTGTAGACGTTGGGGCTGATGAAGTGTCTGGGTGGCTTGGTGGAGGAAGATGTAGAGCCTGGTGGAGGATCTGGGTGGAAGTGTGGCCTCGGTGGAAGATTGAAAACTCGGCGGATGATGTGGAGCCTGGTGGTTGAAGAGGTGGAGCCTGGTGGAGGATCTGGGTGGAAGTTCGACCTTGGTGGAAGGTTTAATGCCCGGTGGATGATGTGACGCCATGTGGAAGAAGTGGAGTCTCGTGAACGGGTCGCTCGATGGATGTTAAACCTAGTGGAGCTGAGAAGTGGTGGAGCATGAATGAAGTGGTCGTGGATCCTATATTTATGGACGCGGGTGTGGTGGAGAGAGAGAGAGAGAGAGAGAGAGAGAGAGAGAGAGAGAGAGAGAGAGAGAGAGAGAGAGAGATCCTCCCCCATGCAGATCGCGCGTGTGGAGGAGCATGGAACCTGCGCGTGGACGTGAGCCTGCTGTGGCATCCTGGTGGATGGAGGGAGCCTGTCGCGAAGACGTGGGAGGAGAGAGAGCGTCTTTCTCTGCTGCTGTGGAGCCTGGCGAACCAACACTGCTCTGGAGCCTAGCGAACCAACGCTGCTCTGGAGCTTGGCGAACCAACGCTGCTCTGGAGCCTAGCGAACCGACGCTGCTCTGGAGCCTGGCGACCCGACGCTGCTCTGGAGCTTGGCGAACCAACGCTGCTCTGGAGCTTGGCAAACCGACGCTGCTGTGGAGCCTGGCGAACCAACGCTGCTCTGGAGCCTAGCGAACCGACGCTGCTCTGGAGCCTGGCGAACCGACGCTGCTCTGGAGCCTAGCGAACCGACGCTGCTCTGGAGCCTGGCGAACCAACGCTGCTGTGGAGCCTGGTGAACCAACGCTGCTCTGGGAGCTTGGCGAACCGACGCTGCTGTGGGGCCTGGCGAACCAATGTGACGCGGAGCCTCTCGCCCGACCCCTCCCTATATACATGGTGGCTGCTCATATTTCATCAATGGCATTATTGATAAACTGCCGGCCCCGGAAAAGAGATTGAGGGGGGCTTGGAGGGGGGGGAGGCGGCGTCTGTTATGGCAATAGTGCTTTAGGTCGGCGGTGGGTGGGGAGGAGGAGGGGATGGGGGAAGGGAGGGAGGGTAGAGGAGGGAAGCCTGAGTATAATAATGGTAAGGGGAGGTAAGGAGGAGGGGACATGGGGAGATTAAGGGGAGGTAAAAGGGACGTGGGACCTGGAAGGTGAAGGAGGTAAGCTGATGGAGGCAGAATGAGGGAAAAAGGAAGTAGGGAGGGATGAAAACATGAATGAAGGGAAGGAAGCGGATGGAAGGAGGGGAAAAGATAAGAACACAGACGGAACTGGATGAGAAACGGATACGTACGTAGGACAGTGAGGTACGGACACGTACATAGTGCAGGGCGAGGTAAGGACATGAACATAGGACAGGATGAGGTAAGGACACGTACATAGGACGGGACGAGGTAAAGACACGTACATAGGAGACGGCGAGGTAAGGACGCAGCTTGAAAGACGTGTCGCACCATCGCACCGTCGTCTTGAAAGAATGGTCGTACCGTCGTCCTCAATGATGGTCGTACCGTCGTCCTCAATGATGGTCGTACCGTCGTCCTCAATGATGGTCGTACCGTCGTCCTCAATCATGATCGCACCCTCGTTCTGAAGAATGGTCGTACCGTCGTGCCCAAGGAACGTAAAACCTCACGTCCGTGTTCTCATCATTTTGACTCCCCTTCCGCCTTCTTCTTCCGGGACGTACTGGCCCAAGGATCATTAATTCTAATTTCCGGACCTGAAACGTTTTTTTTCTTTTTTCTTTGAAGATTAAATCCGCTTCAGATGCAAGACAGACGAGAGTGACATTTGCCCTTGCGCGCCATTATGTCGGAACTCCCGGCAAGTTAACATTTTACTTCGGCCCTTATTCGAGGATCTGCCCCGAAAAAATGGTGGACGCGATGCATCGCCTAACGAAGCAAGAGACCTTCTCATTTATTCTCCTGTTAATTATTAAGCCTTAGTCATTATGCATACGCGATGTCGTAGGAGTTATAAAGCGCTGGGTGCAAGAGGATCTCACAGCGGGTCTGTGAGGAGGAGGAGGAGGAGGAGGAGCAGCGGCCGCATCCGTGGAGGCGGAGGTGTGGTATAGTGACCCGAGGAGGAGGAGAGGAGGAGGAGGAGGAGGAGGAGGAGGAGGAGGAGGAGCGGCCGCATCCGTGGAGGCGGAGGTGTGGTATAGTGACCCCAGCAGGAGAGACAGAGAGAGAGAGAGAGAGAGAGAGAGAGAGAGAGAGAGAGAGAGAGAGAGAGTCTACCCCAGGACGCACCTTGCTGCACTTGACCATCCCTGGCGCGTCTCCAATATGCTCGAACTTTTGATTCTCATTTTCGACCGCCACCACCAGACACGTTGGTTTTGATCGTTATATTGATGGTTTTCTTGCATTTAGTGTTTTGGATAGGGTAGTTAGTGCCATCTGTTAGTGCTTTGGGAAGGGTAGTTAGTGCCATCTGTATTTCAACCGCAGCTGTGAGACTTG
The DNA here is from genome assembly GCF_036320965.1 of Panulirus ornatus. Taxonomy (NCBI): domain Eukaryota; kingdom Metazoa; phylum Arthropoda; class Malacostraca; order Decapoda; family Palinuridae; genus Panulirus; species Panulirus ornatus. The sequence continues at coordinate 20,762,254 of NC_092271.1, read as the reverse complement.
ACGTTAGTTCTCAAACTGGACGACGGTTCTCCTTGGGAAGGGAAGACGCGAGAGAGAGAGAGAGAGAGAGAGAGAGAGAGAGAGAGAGAGAGAGAGAGAGAGAGTAGATGATTGTTGCCACGTCATTGTTTTTCATCTCTGAATCAATGAGCTGTGTGGTATATGCTTGCTTGATGAGCGAGTGGTATACGAGGCGCATCTTACAAGTTATCTGCTCAAGTAAAGCTTAACGTGATGGCCATCCAGCCAGTTTCATGTCCCCGGGCTACATATTCTACCATGAGTTCACATCTTACCTGATCATACCTTGCCATAGAACAAAAGACGAACGAAGATTGGAAGAAGAAGTAAGTAAGTACAGAGTTGGTTTGTTGTTTCACCTCCAGGCCCATCGAATGTCAGGGGTCGTCAAAAGACCATGATCGTCCTATTGTTATCTTGAACACCTTCTTCAGGTGTTCCAATCACTTTACAGCCATAAACACTCTCGTAACATATCATGCCCTTTGCACTGGAGGACTGAGGAGAATCTCGATGCTCCTCTGTTTCCGCGTTGGGATGTGGGTGGGGTTTGCTGAGGAGTACGAGTACAGCAGATGGGGTTGGATGGGGGTCTCGATTCTCCTTACGTCCGTCCGTCTGGTAGGACATTCCCCAACTCTGTTCTGTCCCCTGATGCTAACAACCAGCCAGCCCCAGCGCCGCTAACCCTCGACGCACGATGCAAAATGACCTCTCATTAACTCCCTAATTAGACTTAAAGATCAACTTCAGAGAGAGAGAAAGGAAAGACAAATTTGCTCGTGCAGACGGGAAGCGCGGAGAACCAGGGAACTGGGGATTAATGTAAGTCTCTCTCGACTGTTTGACTGACTGGAGGGACGAGTTGTGAGGGGTTGGATCTTTCCTGACTGTTGACTGGAATGGTGGAGTCTGAAACCCCCCCTTCCAGAGTTCGAGACGTTTGGAGAGGTTTTTCTTGGAGGGCTCTTGAGTGTCAAGAAGAAGGAGAAGGAAAAGGAGACGAAAAGAAGAAGAAGAAGAAGAAGAAATTATCAGATAAAGAGAAGGAAAAGGGGAAGAGGAATAGATTCTCGGGCTCAGTCAAAGGGAATTTTATTGTCAGTCCATCAAGTGAACCGTACCCTTGCCTCACCCTGGCCATATATACACACGTACGAGTCCTGCAGACGCCATGAATGAACAGGTATCGACCCAGAAGATTCCGCGCCAAGTTTCCGGACCACGACCCTCTCATTCGAACCCGCGGGACGTGGGCCAAAGCAGTAAACGCCGCCTTTGTAGTATTTAGGGAAGTGTTGGTACCCGTGGCCCCCAGTGTGTTTACAAGACGTGGCACTAACCCTTCCCCCCTGGCACTGGGCGGCAGTGTGCCTCGCTGTAAACAGCGACGCCTTAAACCAACTGGAGTCATACAAACACTTCACACGAAGCACATTCTCCTCGGATGCGCTGGCTAAGGTCGTCGCCAGCCAGCCCTCTGAACTCACGACGTTACATCACTCGACACCTAATCGCTGATGAATTCCCCGAAATGAAGATATGATAAAGTGACACATCCAAGCACTGTTTAGGTTCGTCAAAGCTACCCAGATAAAGACTTCTGGTGTCGACAGAATAATCATAGCGTGGAAAAGCGATCCGTTTCACTGTCTTTTCCGTCACCTCACGATACTGCATGGTTTATGGATGGATGAGGGGATTGCCATACGCCTGTAATCTTGCAAAGCATAGCTATAGATTACAGTAAAGGTATATGGTTAATCATGAGCATCACCCGTTTTCTGCATAGTGCTCTTCTTTTCTGTTTCTTCTTCGTCTTCTTCTTCAAAGGTGTACACATTATAAACTTTCGAGGACACACCCTGTATCTTTTGATCTCGAAGGCCTTTGTCCACTTTGTTGGTGAAGTTGCAGATGTATGAAGTTCAGTAGAATGCATGTTCTGCTGTGCGCAGCTGTAATGAACTCAATTCTCTAGAGTACATAATGAGCCTTTTTTGATTTAAGTTTGTTGTGTGCAGCTGGTATGTGCTAAATTTGATGCCGTACAGAAGCTTGCCAGGCACCGACCCGACTATCGCAGCTGTACATTGTACCCAAGAATGCAAACACCTGATACCTAGGATTTTCTGGACCTAGACTCCTCTGATATCTAAGATGAGGACATGTGTAGGATGTGTATAAGGACATATGTCTATGAATTAGTCTGGTGTGTTTTGAGGTAATCTGGTGTCTTGTGATGTGGTCTGTTGTCTGATGATGTGTTCTGCTGTCTTATGATGTGCTCTGCTGTCTTTTGATGTGGTCTGCTCTACAATGATGTGGTCTGGTGTCTTATAATGTGGTCTGCTCTACTATGATGTGATCTGCTGTTTCATGATTTGGTCTGGTATCTTCTAATGTCTTATGGTTTATTCTGATGACTTTAGGATGTGGTTTTGACGTCGCAGTAGGCAAAGGTTCACCGTCTTGTCTCACACTGGGCTCATCATTCCTGGAGGTTGTAGGATGTGTTAGGGAGGGAGGGAGGTATTTCCACACCTCCGGTAGACTGGTCCTCGGTTGATCAAGCGACACACCGCCTCAACTTCCTAATTACCAAAGTTTAAAGCCAGGCTGGACGAGCCGTCGAGTTAGACGTGTTGACTTACTAATGAGGTGGTGAGGCGACTTCCCAAGACACGGGATGAGGATGACAATTAACACCGCGAAGTCCAGGACGTGGCCGGCAGGCAGCAGGTAGTGAGCGTGAGGGACACCAGCCGCCCGCCCGCCCCTTCGTGCCGCCCCCGACGTTCTGGTGAGGACGGTACCCAGGCATCGCTTGCGATTTGTCCCTTCGAGTCGCACAGTTCGACGTCGCCAAACTGTTCCCTTCCGTGTCGTAGTGAAGCCTTAGTTAAGACCTAACTAACGTAGCTGGCTTTTGTGGGTCTCCTCCTCCTCCTCCTCTCCCCCTCGCGTCGTTCTCAGGCTCTGGGGTAACCCCTGACGTAGGCTTCGCCAGCAGGGCCTATGTACTGTGTCTCTGTTTTTTAGCCCGCAGGCTTTTCTTACGATCTGGCTCCCTCTAGGTGTAGGTTGTGCTCCGCCTGGTGGCTCTTGGAGGCGTGTCGCACCGGGAGTGGTCCACCTCATCTTCAGGACCAGGCTATAACGTCTCTCTCAGCTCTCTGACCAGGATAGAACGTCTCTCTCAGCTCCCTGACCAGGATAGAACGTCTCTCTCAGCTCCCTGACCAGGATATATTGTCTCTCTCAGCTCCCTGACCAGGATAGAACGTCTCTCTCAGCTCCCTGACCAGGATATATTGTCTCTCTCAGCTCCCTGACAAGGATAGAACGTCTCTCTCAGCTCCCTGACCAGGATATATTGTCTCTCTCAGCTCCCTGACCAGGATAGAACGTCTCTCCCAGCTCCATGACCAGGATAGAACGTCTCTCTCAGCTCCCTGACCAGGATATAACGTCTCTCTCTCTCTCTCTCATCTTAAGGACCGGTATATAACGTCCTCTTCAGCGTCGTGACCAGGGTATTACGTCCTCCACCCCAGAACTAGAAACATGACACGTCCCTCAACGCTAGACCCAGGTCATAGCAAGTCCCCCTCACCAGGGCTCGGGCCAGCTCACTGGGTGTACCTAATCCCCCAAGGGTTGCCGTACCGTCGTCAGCTGTGCCAACCAGCCCCTTCCCCCTCCATCCCCACAAGAGGCTGTCATCTCTCGATGGTGAGCCAATTTATAACGGCATGGAGGAAACCCAGACTGTGCAATATTGGCACAGATCGACGCTCTCTCTCTCTCTCTCTCTCTCTCTCTCTCTCTCTCTCTCTCTCTCTCAAATTGACGGCTCAGCAGACCTTTATGTAACCCAGGGAAGGAGACGAATCGCCCCTCATCCTCACACGCTTTCTTCAAAGTCATTAAGGGAGGAATTCTTTAGAGTCATCACGTCGAAGGAAAAGGGACAGGTACTCATGTTCCTCCGCCCCGCTGGAAAGCTGACGGTACGTGACTGGAAGGGGCGGGAATCCCTCCTTTCCCATCCCCCTCCTTTCCGTTCCCCCCCTCCCATCCCCAGTTCCCATCCCCCTGCGAGAGAAAAATAAGGCCGCACGTCGTATGTGCCGTAATTCTGCCCTCCAGTTTTCAACCATGCGGCCCATTGGCCTCCCGTCTGACACACGAGGATGAAGACGCTCCGTTAAGCGACACTTGTAAGAACTTACACCGTGGTGCTGCAATCACGTTAACTACGAAGATATTATGATTCTTTTTCAATAATTCTGCGTTTGTGGCATTCTTATGTCGATGACACCGCTATGCGATGAGTTAATTGTTAAATAAGCTAACCTGTCCCGTCAAAAACTAGAGATGCCTTGTCCACAGTGAAGGGGGGAGGGAAACGTTTATTCCCAGAGGTTGAAAACGTTAGTTTCCTCTCCCAGTCCTGGGGGAGTTAACTGAGCGAAGCAACGACCCTGTTGGGTGGGACATTACCCAAGGCAGATGAGAGGGAGCTGACGAGTTATGGACGAACGTGATGTGGTGAGGAGATGCGACGGGTGATCTCAGGTTTCCTCCACACCCCTCACCCTTCCCTCACACTCCTCACGATTCCCTACCTCCCCACACTACACTCGACCCCCTTCCCCCACACCCCTCGTACTTCACGTGACGCGTATGTGTATAATCTGAGCTGTCGACAAGTTGGATATGGAAGAAAAAGAGAGAACGAAAATACCAAAAGATACCCCTGTTGTGGGGGCTGGCTTGCAGCGCGAGATCGCTCAGGTCTTCGTCAGGAGAGTAGAGGGAAGACTGCCGGATGGTTAAGCTCAGACGCCCTCGAAGGCACACGTCATAGGTATGAGAGGAAGTTCAGATGGTGAGCAGTGATCACTGGGTGAGAGTTACTGGTTTAACGCCACTCTTTGCGCCGCCTTCGACTCGAGCCAGTCCATTGTCTGTATAAACGTGTTTTTATTGACTTTACGTCTGCTAAGCTGTACTCTACGTATACTTAGGTGTGCTTATAGTTTACCCATCAAATCCCCGCATGTGGAGAGAGAGAGAGAGAGAGAGAGAGAGAGAGAGAGAGAGAGAGAGAGAGAGAGAGAGAGAGAGTATTTAAGAACGGAGATCCCAGGGTCGTTTGCAGTGTTCCGGGTCAGGTCAGATCGTGCTCGAAACCCGGAGGTGGAGCGCTCGAACTCATGAACTGAACCGTGAATCATATACACGAGACTGTCGTGGAGGAGTTGGCGAGGTAGACGGACGACCAGGGTGAGGTAGACGGACGACCAAGGTGAGGTAGACGGACGCCTCGGGTGAGGTAGACATACGACCCGTCACACGAAGAGGCATCGTGTCCCCTTCCCCGTCTAATTAGCGCCTCTCGCCTCACCATCAAGTAATGGCACTCATTACCCTGCTCGTAAATGAGAGTCATATATTACCACTAACTTTGATGGTGTGATTTTCTTTAGTCCTTGTTCGCTCTGTCCCTTCATTTTCTAATATCAAAAACTACTATGCCCCTGTATCCGTTTACCTTTCCCGTATATATATATATATATATATATATATATATATATATATATATATATATATATATATATATATATTCCTTTATCATATTTGATCGCCGTTTCCCCTGTCAACGAGGAAGCGCCAGGAAACAGACGAAGAATGGCCCATCCACTCATATACACACACATGTATACATAAATTCCCATACACACACATATACATACATATATATATGTCAACATATACACATTTACATACATATACATACGCATACACAAACATATACATATATTCTTCCTTATGATTATTGAACGATGTAATTACATTAGGTTTGTGCATCCTCATTTCTGAGAATGCACACATTGTGTGTGTGTGTGTGTGTGTGTGTGTGTGTGTGTGTGTGTGTGTGTGTGTCGCGCTTAATGAAACATGTGTCCCCCAGCAGGCCCTCAGACCTCGATACAGATGCTGGGTTAAAAGCTTTTTCTCATTAGAAATGTACCGGCGGGATTCTCTCTCTCTCTCTCTCTCTCTCTCTCTCTCTCTCTCTCTCTCTCTCTCTCTCTCTCTCTCTCTCTCTCTCTCTCTCTCTCCATTGTACATCGTTTTCATTATTGATAAAACTCCCAGAGAAACCTTCCACCCCCTGTGACAGGGGTGGGGGGTGGGAATTCCTGCGGATTCAAGGCTGCGCTACAATCAGTAGCAGAGTAATAGAAAAGGATGTGCACCTCTAGAGTGAGCAATTTTTCAAGGTGATACAACCTGGCCGAAGGTATATTTTTCACTAGGCGTGACCACAAGGAGGGTGGAGTCCGGTAACGCCAGGCATACACACATACAAACACACATGGAGGCACAGCGACTTGTTAAACTGTTACTGTTGTATGTATGTATGTATGTATGTATGTATGTATGTATGTATGTATGTATGTTGTGCGTTATTGGTGTCCCCTTTCAGAAAAGTGCTAAGGCCGTGTGTGTGTGTGTGTGTGTGTGTGTGTTGTGTGTGTTTGTGTGTGTGTGTAAGCAGCACATTTCTACATAGTAAGACAACTTTAATTAAAGGATAGAATTTACTCTGTTTGAAATTCCCCGTTTTCTGTGGCCGCTGAGCCGGACGGGGGACTCTTCCATTGTGTGTAGTCTCAACTCTCTCTCTCTCTCTCTCTCTCTCTCTCTCTCTCTCTCTCTCTCTCTCTCTCTCTCTCTCTCTCTCTCGTAAATAGTGTCAGTTATCATAAAAAAAAGTAATTTAGAAGCAGAGCAAGACATGTATTTAAACGATTTCCTTTACAGCAATCACTCAAGGGGGTTTCGAAGCCCTCAAGAACTCGATGGTGCGACCCCCTTGGATCATTAATGCCCTGTCCTTTGACCTGACCCGTAAAGAAGAGTGAGGGGTGACCTGCTCACATCCTTTAAGGTGTTGAAAAGAAGACAAGATCGAGGGCGTGGACACTCACTAGTCCTTCTGCAGGTGTAACGCTAGACCAACCGGAGGACGTGAGTTGAAATTAAGAAAGAAATTTGGTTAAAAAGATAAAAGATGCGAGGAAGAAATATGATTTGGTGGTACATAAGAGTAGCGGGGGATTGGAATAGAATGACTGACGATGTGGCTAATGCCTGCAGCACACAGAAGGTGTATGGTAGTAGAGAATGGTCAATAGATATGGCGCCTCGAATGCAGGACTCCCTCCCCATACGATACAAATGACACACACACACACACACACACACGGAGGCCATGCTTTTCCGTGGTGGCTGTCAGACGTGTTGCACAGCCACATCCCACGGAAGCACTTTACTGAGGGAAGCTCTTGTCTCTCTCTCTCTCTCTCTCTCTCTCTCTCTCTCTCTCTCTCTCTCTCTCTCTCTCTCTCTCTCCGTGTGAGTGGCGAGAGTCCGTTTCAGTGGGTCAGGTCGTTGGATCTGTCTGGTAATGGTAACCACCTGGTGATGTCAACCATCTGGTTATGGTAACCACCTGGTTATGGTAACCACCTGGTAATGGTATCCACCTGGTCATGGTAACTGCCTGGTCATGGTAACTGCCTCCTCTCTACTGGGCGACGGTGAGTATTCACGCCGGCTGAAGGATTTGGTTCATGTCGTGGCGGGACGCCTCGACTTCGAATTTCAGGATCTTGGGATGCATCATGTACATCGGGAGCCTGTAACCACACGACTCCTGTAACCACACGACTCCTGTAACCGCACGACTCCTATAAGCGACTCTTACGGCTACAGTACAAGTGACGGTGCGAGTTGTGAAATTACATCGACTCTCGTCCGTCTGTAGGGTTGACGGATCGGCTGAACTATGGTTTGATGACAGAAGGAGAGAGGAAGATCTCGTTATCTTCGATGAATAGGCCAAGTTGACTGACTTAAGGAGGGGGTTTTCACCCGCAGTGAAAGACCTGAGAGGTGGAAACATATCCTTGTATTTCTTAGCAGGAAAATAACCCCTCCAACCCGCCCAACCCCCACCCCACCCTCAGCCAGAGCAGAGCGAGCGCCAGTAGTGTGAAACACCGAGATCTGACCCTTGCTGGGAAGAGAGAGAGAGAGAGAGAGAGAGAGAGAGAGAGAGAGAGAGAGAGAGAGAGAGAGAGAGAGAGAGAGAGCTTCTCTTAAACCCCATCATCCCTCTGCAGGAGGAGGAGCCACTCTGCTCCCTCCACCCACCGAGCCTTACGAGGGATGCATCCTTTCCTGCTGTAGGAGGAGTGTTTTCTTCGCCGTCCTCGCTCCCTCCTCCCACTCCCTTAGCTTTTACTGGAGGCATAGCTCATCCTTCTGCAGGAGGAAGAGGAGGAGGAGCCACTCATATCGTTGTCCCCTTTGCTAGGGCGGCACTCCCTCTTGTGCTTGGGCTTGCTACCCTAATTTCTTATCTTGCCTACACTTGGCTAATGGTCTTTCTTCCCTTCTTCCTTCCTTACTGCCCACTGCCCTCCCTGTCTCCTGCCCATTCTCAGGTTCTCTATGTCCTTGCCCGCCTATCCTGCCCTTTGGTTCTGACGGTACACCACGATCTTCGTGACTGGTGTACCTGCCTCATGAGGTACACGAGTACCAACCTTGTTACCGTGGTTGTGAGGCCGTCGCACCACCAGTCACCTCCAATGGTATAGACGCTCTCACTCTCCCCGCACTGGATAGAGGAGGCTTCCCTCTATCTCTGTACTGTCTAGAGGAGGCTTCTCTCTATCTCTGTACTCTCTAGAGGTTGTGTCCTATCTATCCACGTACTGGCTAGAGGAGGCTTCTCTCTATCTCTATCCTGTCTAGAGGTGGTTTCCTATCTATCCACGTACTGGCTAGAAGAGGCTTCTCTCTATCTCTATCCTGTCTAGAGGTGGTTTCCTATCTATCCACGTACTGGCTAGAAGAGGCTTCTCTCTATCTCTGTCCTGTCTGGAGGTGGTTCCCTATCTATCCACGTACTGGCTAGAGGAGGCTTCTTTCTGTCTCTGTACTGGTTAGAGGAGGTTTCCTCTCCGTCCACCTACTGGCTAGAGAAGGCTTCCCTCCGTCCCTGCACTGGCCAGTCGAGGCTTTCTTCAATCTCAGGATTGTCTATCCCTCTACTGGCTGGGAGAGCCTTCCTTCTGTCCCTATACTGACTAGAATAGCCTTCCTTCTATCTCTCTGTCTCTCCCTCTACTAGCCGCAAGAGGCTTCCTTCTATCTATCCGTTTAATCTATCTCTCTCATGGAGGACGGGTTGTGAAACTGCTGGGGGAGTATAAGATTGGATAGATAACCCACAGTGTGCGAATCCCATTCCCAACGCTTCGTCAGTCAACACCGCCTCTTATCTGGCTTTTATAGACGGATGATGATAACCAGTTTCAGCAGTGGAAGCAGTCACGCTTGGTCTTTACCGTCTTACTTACCTTGAACCAGCTTCCCCAGGCTCCTGTTTTTCCTGGAAGAGACAAAAGGAAATACATTAGAACAATTCTCATGACAAAGTGATGACGTCTTAAGGAAAAAACACCAAAGAATTATTGTGATGAATGATTTTACTGTGTGGTACCTTTGTTTATTTTTGTTGTGCTCCTACGACGCCGTATATCCTAATAGAACCATTATATTTCCTTGGGACTCCAACCGTATATGTGTGTGTGTGTGTGTGTGTGTCCACTACACACATCCGTTTCACTATTATTCATATCTATATACGATTATTCATAATGATGTCGACTGATTCATAATGTGTCACCATCGCGCGACCGGCACTGGTAATATCGAAACGCTCTGTAGAAATATCCTCAGACGTGGAATGAAAGAGAATTCACTCTTGCAAGACCATCAGGTGGATGTATTGCCATGACACAGAGCGCCATACGGAACGCCCCTGTACCAAGACTCTTATGATTCAAGACTTGCCGCTTGGAACAGCAGGTGAACTTCCTATCAAATGCTAAGATCAAAAAAGGGGAAAGATATGAGGTTGACCCCCGGTAGTCGATAGGCCTAAGAGTTCAATTGACCGAACGCAAATTATTGGGTCGCCGTCTCCGTTGGTTTATGAAGTTACCAGATAATTGAAATTTGGGTAACAGAGGGCAATATTGCGTGGTCGGCAGCTGGTGCCGATATGTAGGTCCTATTACGATATTGTGAGTATAACGAGAAGCAGTCGAGCTCAA
>NC_092271.1:20732028-20747028 GCF_036320965.1 Panulirus ornatus | reverse complement strand
CAGTATCGCACGTAGACAGGAGAGGCAGAGGCACTATAGCACGTAGACAGGAGAGGCAGAGGCGCTATAGCACGTAGACAGGAGAGGCAGAGGCACCATAGCACGGAGACAGGAGAGGCAGACAGACACACACACACACAACATAGTGAAGAAGGAAATCCTCGGTGCGTTTCTCTTGAAGATGGGGGTTGGGGGGGAAGGAGAGTGTGGAGGTACTCCATTCAACCCCCCCCCCCCCCCTTCCGGACGCTGGCTGGCTGGCCGGCAAGCCGAGCTGCCCAGTTCACCCATGCCAGGCTGGCCACTGCTGCTCCTGGATGGGAGAGAGAGAGAGAGAGAGAGAGAGAGAGAGAGAGAGAGAGAGAGAGAGAGAGAGAGAGAGAGCACCCATTCCTGGATAGGATGGGGAGATCCGTCATGGGCTGGCTCCTTGCTCCAGAGCCTGGGTGGGAAGGGTCCCCCTGGGATCAGGTCCCACATACGCCACCCCTTCCCCCCTGTCCCCTTATCTCACACACACACACACACACACACACACACACACGTCGGTTCGTCTGGCTACCTGGGCCATGTTTGCCTCGCACGGTACCAGCTGGAAGTGTGTGTTCGATGTAGCGGGTCACATTGGCAGACGGTGGGGCGGGCGAAGGAGGAGGAAGTGTGAGGATGGAGGAATTAGTGTGAAGGGTGAAGCACGCGCGAGTGGACGGGGAAGTGTGAGGAGGAGGAGGAGGAGGGAGGAATCAGTGTGTGAGAGAGAGAGAGAGAGAGAGAGAGAGAGAGAGAGAGAGAGAGAGAGAGAGAGCGGAAGTGAGAACTGTAGTTACATGACCGGCGGATGAGAGGAGAGAGTGAGTGCTGGGGGGGACAGGCGTGCTACCTGGGAGAGCCAGGTGAACAGATGGAGTGAACCAGGAAACGTCGATTTCTCTAATCTCTCTCTCTCTCTAATCTCTCTCTCTCTCTCTCTCTCTCTCTCTCTCTCTCTCTCTCTCTCTCTCTCTCTCTCTCTCTCTCATGTATACACACTGCTCCTCTGCTCTCACCCTCCCTCATAGCAGTTTCCTTCTGTTCCGTTTTCCTTTCCGTTTACTAAGGGGAGGGGTGGATGGGGGAACAAAGACATAAAGCACACTGGTAGGGTAAACCAGCCTTTAGAACCCTAGTGTGGGGGGTAAACCACCCATCATTTTCCTAGTTTTAAGAGCTAGTGGGGGTAAACCACCCATTCTACCTCAACCAGAGGACTCCAGAGTGCGGGTAAACCACCCATTATATCCCCGCCATAGGTAAACCACCCATTATATCCCCGCCATAGGACTTCAGTAGGGAGTAAACCACCCATCACCTCCCGACCATAGGATACCACAAGGTGTAAACCACTCATTTTATCCCAGCCATAATACACCAGTAAGGGGTAAACCACCCTTTCTATCCCAGCCACAGTACACTAGGTGGGCGTAAACCACTCGTTATATATCCCACCCCATCATAACCCAATGGAAGGACACAATCCAATTTTTCCCAATTATTCCACCACTGACTCTCTGTCATACCACCCATTTATCCTACCCCCCACCCACCCACACCTCTGATATTACCCTCCTGTTATGTTATGCCTCAACCTCTGAACCTGAATTGCCTTAATAGACGGACACCCAATCCACTTCACCAGTAGTCTTCGCCTTTAATGACTGTTGTATAGGTTACTGCACATTCATACACACCCCCCCCCCCCACATCATGATTAATGTTGTCCCAGTAAACAACCATTACTCAGTTTCTATAATCACACGGACCATTAAATCTACTACGTCATCCTGCTTGACAATGATAGATAAAGCAGGACTTCCCATCTTTTTTGGATGTAGATAGATTATTTATTTCGCCGTGGGGTAAGACCGACCCCCCCCCCCCAGAATTCCATGAATTAATCGAATCTTTTTTTTTTTTTTGTTATCTTTTATCTTCTTATCTTTTGTCGTAGTTTTTCTCATGATCTCCACTGTATTGGATGCACACAGAGTCGAGGAGAGGACGAAACGACTTACATAACTTCGCTAATTAGTATAGATTATTCATAATTGTGATCAGTCACTTCGCTAATTAGTATAGATTATTCATAATTGTGATCAGTCACTTCGCTAATTAGTATAGATTATTCATAATTGTGATCAATCACTTCGCTAATTAGTATAGATTATTCATAATTGTGATCAGTCACTTCGCTAATTAGTATAGATTATTCATAATTGTGATCAACCACTTCGCTAATTAGTATAGATTATTCATAATTGTGATCAGTCACTTCGCTAATTAGTATAGATTATTCCTAATTGCGATCAATCACTTCGCTAATTAGTATAGATTATTCATAATTGTGATCAATTCACTTCGCTAATTAGTATAGATTATTCCTAATTGCGATCAACCACTTCGCTAATTAGTATAGATTATTCCTAATTGCGATCAATCACTTCGCTAATTAGTATAGATTATTCATAATTGTGATCAGTCACATCGCTAATTAGTATAGATTATTCATAATTGTGATCAACCAAGTCATTAAGCTGGTTGATCGATCGTTTATTACTCAGAGCTGTTGTTGTGATCAACACACGAGTGTGATGAGGTCTAACTCGGTCTACTCTGTTCATCCTTGTTGAACGTCTTTTCTGGTTTACCGTCACTCCAGTTTACCGTCGTGCTAGTCAACCATCGCCCTAGTTTATTACTGTCGTTCTAGTATACCGATCATTTTCAGTTTACCGCCGGTCCAGTTCGTCGTCGCTCTACGTTTAACGAGTTTACCGCCACCGTGGTTTACGGACACACTAGTTTACCGCGAGCCTAGTTTACCCACAGTTTGGTTGACTGGCACGCTAGTTTACCGCCGCTTTAGTTTACTGTCGTCCTGGTTGACCGCCACACTCGAAGTGTACCATCAAATGCCGTCGTGGTCCGTGTGGGTACAGACGCTTGCGTAAGTGGCCGTCGTGGTCCGTGTGGGTACAGACGCTTGCGTAAGTGGCCGTCGTGGTCCGTGTGGGTACAGACGCTTGCGTAAGTGGCCGTCGTGGTCCGTGTGGGTACAGACGCTTGCGTAAGTGGCCGTCGTGGTCCGTGTGGGTACAGACGCTTGCGTAAGTGGCCGTCGTGGTCCGTGTGGGTACAGACGCTTGGCAGTAAGTGGCCGTCGTGGTCCGTGTGGGTACAGACGCTTGGCAGTAAGTGGCCGTCGTGGTCCGTGTGGGTACAGACGCTTGCGTAAGTGGCCGTCGTGGTCCGTGTGGGTACAGACGCTTGCGTAAGTGGCCGTCGTGGTCCGTGTGGGTACAGACGCTTGCGTAAGTGGCCGTCGTGGTCCGTGTGGGTACAGACGCTTGCGTAAGTGGCCGTCGTGGTCCGTGTGGGTACAGACGCTTGGCAGTAAGTGGAGGCGGAATGAGAGAGAGAGAGAGAGAGAGAGAGAGAGAGAGAGAGAGAGAGAGAGAGAGAGAGAGAGAGAGGGGCAGCTTTCCCTCGTCAACCCCCACCAATGTTATCTCCTTTTCTGTACAACCAGCGTCCTTACACCTCCCCTTTCCCTCCCTCTTAGAAAAAAGATGTCATCCCTCCCTCCCCTCCGTTCACCAACACATAGACAACACATTTCTCTCTCTCCACCACGCGACGCCGCTTCTCTCCACCACGCCGCCGCCGCCGCCGCCATCGCCACCACCGCCACCGCCGCCGCTCCCTCTTATCCCCTGCCAATTGAAGGGGATGTGTGTGTCCGCGTTGTGACCTGCACATGTCTCTACCTCTGAACTCTGCCTCCGTACCGTGGAGCGTTGCGTACCACCACCTCCGTACCGTGGGTCGTGTACCTCCTCCTCCGTACCGTGGGTCGTTGTGTACCACCTCCGTACCGTGGGTCGTTGTGTACCTCCTCCTCCGTACCGTGGGCCGTGTACCACCACCTCCGTACCGTGGGCCGTGTACCACCACGTCGTGTACCGTGGGTCGTGTACCACCTCCTCTGTACCGTGGGTCATGTACCACCTCTTCTGCACCGTGGGTCGTGTGTTTACCACCACAGGATCATTTCGATCCGATGGTAGGATGAGGGGAACCTTGGGGAGGCAAGGGGGACGTCTGGATCAGGTAGTAGGGTGAGGGGAACCTTGGGGAGGCAAGGGGGACGTCTGGATCAGGTGGTAGGATGAGGGGAACCTTGGGGAGGCAAGGGGGACGTCTGGATCAGGTGGTAGGATGAGGGGAACCTTGGGGAGGCAAGGGGGACGTCTGGATCAGGTGGTAGGATGAGGGGAACCTAGGGGAGGCAAGGGGGACGTCTGGATCAGGTGGTAGGGTGAGGGGAACCTCCCATGTTCAAGTACTGGAATAAGGAAAAAACGAAAAAAAAAAAGATTTTGAAGAGAGAGAGAGAGAGAGAGAGAGAGAGAGAGAGAGAGAGAGAGAGAGAGAGAGAGAGAGAAGGTTTTTCGGTTGGGTGAGAAGAAAGAATAGCATAGAAAGTGAGGGGTAAGCTCCCCTCTGTGGTAGTGGGGAGTTTGCCAGCAGAGGGGAGAGCTGTGTAGGTAAAGGGAGAAAGAGAGAGAGAGAGAGAGAGAGAGAGAGAGAGAGAGAGAGAGAGAGAGAGAGAGAGAGAGAGAGAGGTGAGGCACTGGGAAAGAGTGAGAGTTAAGTGAGAGGAGGAGGAGGAGAGAGGGCCGCCGCTGAAGTGACACGTAAAGAATAGCTATGACAAGGGTAGAGATTGGAGAGGTGGAAGGAAAGAGAAATCTCGAAAGTTGGGTAAATTGGAAACGAGAACAAGGGAGGAGGCGATGGCATGGGGGTGGGGAGTAGGGGGGGGGGAGACGGGAGAGAGAGAGAGAGAGAGAGAGAGAGAGAGAGAGAGAGAGAGAGAGAGAGAGAGAGGAGTGATGGCTGAAGACAGGGAAACTAAAAGGAAGGGGTGGAGGGGGAGGGGTGGTCAAAATGTAAACATGGAGAGACCTCGCAGACACACACACACACACACACACACACACACACACACACACACTCACTCACTCACTCACTCACTCACTCACTCACTCACTCACTCACTCACTCACCAGTATGACCCTCGTACTGGCGGTGGCGTTACTGGGACCCTTGTAGTGCAGGTGGTGACACACAGCATTCCTCATCTTCTACACCCACACACACCCACACACATACACACACACACACACACACACACACACACACACACACACCTGAAACCAGACTGGTCCATTCTGGTTCGACTCGAGATTTGCCGAAGTTCAGTCGAGTGGTTTCCCGAAAGCAAAGAGGAGGAACTGAATTATTCATAAAGTTCCCCGAATTTCTCGGGACCTTTTTGCTCGACGTTCATCAAAACTTGACCCGAGGCCACGATCTTTGGTCTGAGTTCATTTAAAAAAGTTTCATCTTCAGGCTTCGAACTTTTCATCAGGAGGCCATCCGAGACACTGAGCTCTGATCTGCCATCACGAAAGTCATATGATTGCTTCCCCTGGTGGCGGGAGGTCGTGTATTGTACCTTAGATCTCTCGGTCAAGTCTTAAGACATATTTACTGACACATGAACACACGAACCTCAGATCTCTCATTCAAGACCCAAGACATATTTTACTTACGGACACACACACACACACACACACACGCGCGCGCACGGACACAAGAACGCACCTGCAGAAGAACAAATTTTGTACCAGAGTTAAGGGAACTGAGTTATGAGGAGAGGTTATAGGCCTCCAGTTTGTCCGCGACGGAAGAGAGAAGGATAAGGCGTGACCTGAACTCAACCTACAAGTTTTTTGATTGATTTTGACGAGGTCGACGGCGAACTGGCCTTGAAGAGATGTAAGGATAGAATAACCAGAGCCTGTGACATTAGATTCAGGAAGAGACGTGTTACAAAGGATATAGAGAAGTACTTTTGTGTTATAAGAGTGGAATAAACGGGGTGATGAAATTCTGAATATGGACAGTAGAGAGGTCCAGATGATGTAGAGTGAAGAGAGGAAATTCGAGAAATGGAAATGGGGCCCCACTAGTGTAGAACTCCCTCCCTGTACAGTAAAATAAGATTTTACAAGTAGGTGAATACACACACGAACACACGGAGTGAGGAAGGCGTGAGAAGTGAGGTGGTAGAGCTGGGAACCGGATCTGTGGGGTAGGAGAGATCTGTGTGGTTAGGAGAGGCTGTGAGGGAGGTCGTGAGAGGAGATGTGGGAGGCGAGAGACGTCATGGGGTCTGAGTTTAGGGGGCTTGGGCGTTTGGTTTGGAGAGGAACTGGGACCGGCGACAGGTGGGGAAATGAGGGGGTAGGGAGAGAATTGGAGGGGAATATATGGGACTGGGGAAGAGGATAGACAATAGAAAGACTGCGGAGAGGGATAGTGGATGAAGGGAACGTGGGAGAGTGAGGCAGGGAGGTGGAGGCAAGGGGAGCCATTTGGATAGACGGTAATACATCACAGTGGCAGGTGTCTGGTGTGGCAGACCAGCACAACTTTTGTCTCTTTTTCCCTCCTCCTCCTCCTCCCACTCCTCCTCCTCCTGGTGTCGGAGGAGACGTCAAGACGGACAGACAATAAGGAGGAGAGAAAACCTGGGTAGAAAACTGATGGTGAAAACGAGAGAACAGGAGAGAGATACGAAGGACGAAGACGGGGAAAAGGAAGCGAGAGAAAGGTAAAAAGATATGGATAGCAAGATGAGGAAATGGATAAAGGGAAACGGGAAAGGAACACATGGAGTAATTAGGGGAAAATTATATGGAAAACTTGTCCACGAATTCGATTTTTTTTTTTTTCGACAAGTGTCTCA
Source organism: Panulirus ornatus (assembly GCF_036320965.1). NCBI lineage: Eukaryota > Metazoa > Arthropoda > Malacostraca > Decapoda > Palinuridae > Panulirus > Panulirus ornatus. Next base: position 20,740,175 of record NC_092271.1, on the reverse strand, counting down.
TTCCCTTCTGCTGGATGGGTGTGTGATACCAGAGATCTAACATGAGAGTGAAACTCTCTCTCTCTCTCTCTCTCTCTCTCTCTCTCTCTCTCTCTCTCTCTCTCTCTGAGTGGCTGTCAAGTTCCATTCTTTTGGGCTCCTATAGTTGGCCCCCCTCTTCATCATGCCTGACCCACCCACGCTTGGGTTTGCGGCTTTCGTTACACACACACACACACACACACACACACACACACGTATGTTTGTATCTCGCGCATGAACCACTTCCCTGTCTCCCTTCTGTGTGGAGGTAGACAGTAGAGCTGTACTGTATGACTCTCCTCCATCCTCTTGAAGGAGGGGCAAGGGAGGCAGGTCCAATCACCATTCTAAAGAAGGTCTCACACGTATTTTCATCATCCCCCCTCCTCCTCCCCCCCCCCCCTCCTCAACATACCAGACTCCGACGTAGGCACCAGGACCCCGTGTAGGTACCAGGACGTCGTTCAGGTACTAGGACCCCGTGTAGGCACCAGGACCCCGTGCAGGTACCAGGACTCCGTGCAGGCACCAAGACCTCGTTCAGGTACTAGGACCCCGTGCAGGCACCAGGACCCTGTACAGGTACCAGGACCCCGTGCAGGCACCAGGACCCCGTGCAGGTACCAGGACCCTGTACAGGTACCAGAACCCCTCGTGCAGGCACCAGGACCCCCGTGCAGGCACCAGGACCCTGTACAGGTACCAGGACCCCGTGCAGGCACCAGGACCCCCGTGCAGGAACCAGAACCCCATGCATGTACCAGGACCCCAGGTGCAGGCACCAGGACCTCGTGTAGGTAGGTACCAGGACCCCTTGCGTGTGTGACTGGTTCCTCAGAAAATTAGCGAGTGACAGTTTTCGGGAGATGGTTAAGTAAAAACAAAAAAAGGGAAGGAAAATTCTTATATAATTATGAAAATGAAAATCGAGAAAGTGGACGCGTCACACATCCACCTGCTGTAGCGGTGTGGGGCGGGCGTCCTGCCAAGCACATGAAACTAAAGTACATGGCCACTCCTTCCCTCCCTTCCTCCCTCCCTCACAACCCGCGGCCTAATGGACCAATCAACCACTCCATTAAAATCTGGACATGCAATTAGCAAGGAAATTGAACGTAGGAAGGACATGACCGCTCTACGACTCGGCGCTCTGGGCAGAAATAAGTAACTTTATCAACAGATGTGTGTGTACAAGGAGACGAGGAGAAGGTGGTGGTGGAGGACGGGTGACGTAGGGATGTAGTGGTGATAGCAAGCGGATGGAGAGGAGAAAGTAGAGAGAGTAGAGAGTGTAAGAGAGAGAGAGAGAGAGAGAGAGAGAGAGAGAGAGAGAGAGAGAGAGAGAGAGAATAACTTTTGCCCAGCGCGACATTCGCCACACACAGAGAGTTAGTTAGGGGCCAACTTAGTTGTTAGGGGCCCAAAGTTATGGCAGAGAAGATGTGGACGCGTTGTGGGCATAATCTATGGTCAAGTTTACACGTTTGGGGCAAAGTTGTAGGCACATAAGTTTATATATATATATATATATATATATATATATATATATATATATATATATATATATATATATATATATATGTATATATAATCCAGGACCCCTGTTGCCAGGCGCGATCCCCAACCTTAATTGAAGTTGGCAAGTATGGGAGAACGAGCTCGTTAGGGTAGGAGCACCTACCTTTCCTCCCTCCCCTCCCGTGAGATCACAGACATACAAACATTTCCTTCATGGTCGCCGAGGTGGGCCAAACCGCAGCCAAGCACCTTCGAGCTTATCTGGCCGGTCTCGGGTATCCGGTGTCCCATCCTCAGTCGAGTGTTGCAAGGAAACTGTTCGAAGAGCGATTCCGACACATTGCCTTGGCGCCAGATATCTCTCTCTCTCTCTCTCTCTCTCTCTCTCTCTCTCTCTCTCTCTCTCTTTGGTAGACGGTAGGTAGCCACCGACCAGGGAGTTATATTACTGGTACTAACTCGCCTGAGTATAGGGTGAGTCAGTTAGTTGAATCATCTCGTCTGTTTGCTCGTTAGGTCGTTAGTTCCTTAGTTCGTTAGTTAGATAGATACTTCGGTTATTCTTTAGCTCGTTAGTCATTCCGTTTGCTCGTTAGTTAGTTTGTTTGTACGTGGTTTGACTGTTTGTTTACCGTCGTTCTGTCCTAAATGGTCCGACGCTGACTACTGTACTCTGCCACGGTGTACATTCATCCCCCAGAACACTTGGCAGCTCTGCCCCTCCTCCAGGAGACGCCAGCTTCTGTGCCCGAAGGGTCCGGGAGAGTTGACATTTCTCCTTCATCACATGACCTGGATATGGCCTTTTCCTGAGGACTTGTCCGTGGTGAGTGACCTGACCTTCGACCTTTGTGGGGGGGGGGGGGGGAAATAGATTGTGTTCCCGGTCGGGGACGTACTTAATCTCACGAGCATGAGGGGCCTGCAGCCTTTGACCCCTTATCCTAAAAGGGTTAGGTCAAAGCCCTCGAGGATCAGGTCAGAGGTCAGTGTGATCGTACGACCGTCTTGAGAGGGTCGTAACGCAGTTGTTCGTGGGGTTCAACGAGTGTCTTGCTTCTCTGCTCTTGGGCCTCAGCCTTCGCGGATTGGGGGGAAGGGGGGGGGGGCGGGTTGTCCAGGCTCTTGAGGGTGGAGGGTGAGAGTCGGGGGTGGGGTTCAGGTAATTGTATCATCCCCCTCCCAACTGCCTGTTTAGCTTCGTGGAGTGATCTTCCTGGGAGAGAATTCTCAGCTCCAGGAGGGTAAGTTCAACCTTGTCTTACAAGGGAAAAGCTCTCGAAGTTTTTTTAGAATAAGGTTTAAATGGGGCTTAGAACCGTGGTAGATAACATATCAGGACAAGTGTTGCACTGAGAGATAAGGAGGAGAGAGAAGCGATAGAGACTGTCTCGTGTTCCTGGAAACTGGAAGAAAGGAATCCATTAAGAGATAAAGAGATGCAAGAATTGGAGACTTCAAAGTTCCAGAATACTGGAAGCAATGGTTCCAGTGAGAGGTAAGGAGCCGAGAGCAATGGAGTCTGTCTCATGTTCCTGGAAGGTGGAGTTGAGTGTTCTATTGAGTGGTAAAATACCCAGGGAAGTGCAAGCTATGCCATGCCCTTGGATCCTGGAAGTGATCTACTTGAAGAAAAGTAGTTTAGCGAAGTAGAGGCTCTCTCTTGTCTTGCATCCTGGAACTAAAACAATTAGAAGGCAAAGAAGGAAAGAGAAACAGAGGCTGTCTCATGTTCCTGGATCCTGGAACTAATCTACTGGACGACAAAAAGGGGTGAGAAGTAGGACTGGTGCTCTCTCTCTCTCTCTCTCGTGTTCCTGGATCCAGGGACTCGGTAATGTATTCTAAATATTCCCTTGGAAACAGTAATCCGATCTCGCACGCCCAGGTGGCTGCAAGGATAAAAAAAAAAAAGAAAAGAAAAAAGACTTACCTAAAGTAGATTTGAATAATGGTTATATAAAATACGTAATGGGTGTTAGAATAAGATCTCTTTCAACCCTCCCACCCCCCCTTTTTTTTTCTTGTTACTTGCCATAGCGTCGTATAATGCCCTCAGACGTTGATGTTAAAACCCACGATGTACGTATACTGGAAAAAGAAAAAAAAATATATATATTGACGTATTGAAACGAAGGAGGAGCCGAGGTTGATGGTGGTGGAGTGCTAGTCTGTAATTTAAAACGAAGGATATTTTTTTATTATCGAAGACTCTAAAAGATATCGGGTTTCGCTCGGGGAGGGAGGTAAGGTGAGGAGAGAGAGATAGGGTATCTGTCGGTTTCTTCGTAGTTCACCGCATCAGACGAGAACCATTGTCTCTCCTCCACTCGAATTCATAACAGCGACAGATACGGAGAAGAGTGGAAGCCTCCCTCGCCCCAGAATGCAACTTCGCCAAAGATTAAAGTGAATCAGACTGCGGCTGGAGCGGTAGTATGTGGCAACCTTCAGGGATGGCGCTGGACTCGAAGCACTAATGAAGTAAAGTCGCCAAAGGATCCTGATAGCTTTTTCAAGTTGGGGAAATTAACGCGGAAACCTTGGAGGAACTTAGGCTGATGAACGTCGGAGGAAAGTGTTCAAGTCAAACGTTTCCAGAATGAAAGATGAATTGTATATATATATATACTGGAACCACTTTCTACCCAGGGTAATTTGGAAGGACACAGTTTGCCATAGGATACGTGAGGATCTGAGGAAGGACCGGTCACCCAAGGATGCACTGAATATATAGAAAGACCGGTCATCTTAGGCCACATTGTAAGGACTATTGACCACAGGATACTTTGCATATATGGAGGGACCAGTCACCACAGGGTGCATAGGCCCTATGGAGGGACCAGTCACCACAGGACGCATAGGCCCTATGGAAGGGCAGGTCACCACAGGATACGCACCATCTCTGAAGGGGGAGGCGAAAAGAAGAACTGTATTTATCGCCGTTACCCTGGGAAGGATCATGGCTCGCTCTTGTGGGCGAAGACTTACCAGTTGGGCGGGACGAGGTGTGAGGGAACGTGCTGAACCCGAATGGGAGACGTGAGGTTTTCCCCCCCCAGTCTATTCAGGGATTCTCTACAAGAGTGACATTAATCTTAGAAGAGTAATGGAATCTCTCTTTTTTCTCCTCTGACTGGGTTTGTGGCTGCCTCAGTATCGAGACCTGGACGAGTCGCATCTCCGCAGGCATTCACACCCGTAAGCTTGTATTATTATTATTATTATTATTATTATTATTATTATCATTATTATTATCATTATTATTATTATTATTATTATTATCATTACTATTATTATTATTATTATTATTATTATTATTATTATTATTATTATTATTATTATTATTATTATTATCTTCACTATCATTATTATTATTATTATTATTATTATTATTATTATTGTTATTATTATTATTATTATCATAAGAAAAAGAAAACATTTTTGCATGTAATAGTGGAGAGCAGAGGCTGCTGGGTGGGTGTGTGTGTGTGGTGGGGTTTGGCTGATCAGCCAGTGTAATATGTGTTTCGTTGTGTGAGTCGAAAATATAAATCCGTGAATGGTCGCTGAATGGCGACTATAAAACACGAAAAATGAATTTTTTTTTCCCCAGGAAACAATGGATCTGGCGGAAATGTGAATGGATGACCATTGATAATCTAGACGATAAATCCGAAATTTATTGACGGAATTACTGGACTTGGAATAAAGAGGATTCAGCGCGAGAGAGGTGGAGAGGGGTGGGAGGTAAGCGTGAGGGAGGGAGCGAGGGAGAGACGAGGGTAAAGGGAGAGAGGGGAAACTAAGGGGTATTACGAGTAGCTTATGAGACCCATTTAAGCACAAAAGACTAAACATGAAATGTAAGAGAAGAATTAACAAAGTATAAAGATTGAGAGATTAATACCCTCTCCTCCTCCTTTCTTATCTCCTCCCCTCCTTCTCTCTAAACCTCCTCTCCATCTCTATACATCCCTTCCCCCCCTCCTCTTCCCTCCTCCTCATCCCCCCCTCGAACAATAATGGCAGGGACGGTGAGTGACATGGGAGAGAGAGAGAGAGAGAGAGAGAGAGAGAGAGAGAGAGAGAGAGAGAGAGAGAGACAAGGGAAGGGGGGAAAATGAAAATCCCCCTCCACCTCACCCAACCTCCCCACCTACCCCAATGTTTCAGAATGTTTACACAGGAGCCCCATTACCCTGGGTCCTTGTTGACTGTCCATCACGGGGGAGGGAGAGATGTGCCGGTCCTGCCTTCACTCGCCCTGTGCATCATCACCACCTCCGCCTCCCCTTACCATCACTCCCTTGGTGTAGACCTACTTCCCACCGCTACGTTCCCGGACATGGCAACGTGCTCCTCTCGTAGCGGCCAGTACAGTACAAGTTCACGTAGACTCGATTCCTTTTTTTTTCTTCTTCTTTTTGCATACGGTGTCCATCTGCGACTCGGGAAAGGGAGATCTCTGTCGGTAGGAGGTAACGGAGGCGGAGGGGTCTCGTCCCGAAGAGTCGGACGTGGGGTCTGAGTGATACGTGGAGAAAGGAGAGGACGGATCAGGGCGCGTAATACCTCCCGATAGGTTGTGTGAGAAGAATCGAGGATGGGCTCGCTTGTCCCTACCCTTTACACCTGTTCTGGTAGCCTCTCTCTCTCTTGAGAGAGAGAGAGAGAGAGAGAGAGAGAGAGAGGGAGAGAACGAGCGGTGAAGAGAGAGAGAGAGGGGGGGCAGGAAGGCATAGGTGTGTTTGGGAAGAATGAAAGTTGTGTATACGTTCTCTGAGTTCAGGAGAATATAGGTGGAATGATTTGATGATGGTGCTGACGTGTTCCTTCCGGTTTAGCCTGTCTTCCAGATGGAGCTGAAGTGAGCCTTAGGGAGGGTGAAAAGGGAGGTCACTCATCGTCCGTGAAAGCAAAGACTGGTAGACATGATGGTGTGTATGGTTGGTCCCGGCGGCGTTGTAGGGATAAAACGCGTGGGCCACGGATGTAGAAAAGTGCGGAAGAGGTGTGGCTGTGTGGCAAATGAAATTCTTGAGGGCGGTATGTGTTGCAAAGAGGATTCATCGATTGAAAATTGATGGGGTAAGAGAGAGCGAGCGGTGTGGAAGTAAGATGAGTACGAATGAGAGAGCTGAATAACATGTGCTGAGCTCGTTTAGACATACGGACAGGGTGAGGAGGAGGGGCTGGCCAAGAGGGTATTCATGTCGGAAATGGAGAGAGCAAGGAAAAGGGAGAGACTGAATTAAAGATGGAATGAGAGTTGAAGCATTTAAGGCTTGCGTATGCAGGAGGGTGTGAGGCATGCAAGGGATCGAGCAAATTGGAGCGATGCGATAGATAGAAGGCTTGCGTGCTGTTAATTGGGGTGAACCAGGGAATATAAAGCTGTTAGTAGAAGGCGCCCAAGAGAGGCAGGAGCTGAAAGTTCTCCCCTCCTGTACTGGTGCTTTTCAACAGTAGGAACAGAGGAAGCACAGGTGAGGATTTTACCTTTAAGGCTCAGTCGTCTGTTCTCGACACTACCTTACTGACGCAGGAAATGACGAACAAGTATATATATATATATATATATATATATATATATATATATATATATATATATATATATATATATATATATATATATTTATATATATATATATATATATATATATATATATATATATATATATATATATATATATATATATATATATATATATATATATATATAACAAAGCACCCTAGACCTCCACACAGAAAAACATATCACAAACAAAGACAGAAACAAAAGAGAATAAAATGTGAATTGTCTCCAGCATCAGCCGGTGTGAACAAAAACAATAGCCATGGTTAACAATGAGAAAATTAAACAAGAGAATACCTGGAACAGTAAATATATATATATATATATATATATATATATATATATATATATATATATATATATATATATATATATATATATATATACTCATTAAACTGCTCAAAAACCCGCCACAAACCCACCACATCCCTAAACTGGTAAGTCTTAAAAACTACCCAAAATCTATTCAGAAAAATCATCTCACCCACCGATCACTCCTACAAACACACATACCATACAGTGCAGTCAAAACGTGAAGAACTCTTCTTGCAACAGGTCCCCCCTGACAACATAATCAGACGTCCATATATAAAGCACTTTGGCCCAGTTGCAGTCCATTTGCTTACAGATGTTCTTCAAGTACAACTGGCTACACAGCAAGATCCCTGACACATGGAAGCTTCCTGGTTTAGTATCCATCGTAAAACCCTTCAAAGCATCCATTCCATCGTCGTCTCACCACCCTTTATCACTCCTGTTTTCTAGGATCGAAACTCTTTGAAAAACTGGCTCGGAACAGAGCAAACAGAATATCCCACTCTCACGTATACAGAATGATTTTAGACCCAGTCACACACCCCCAGGTACACCACACACAGACCTTACACAACGTATCTTGGATGGCTCCAACCAACCACAGTACCCCCTCCCGCACAGTATTAGTGGCAATAGATATGTACAAAGCATTTGACACTGTCCACCAATATATCCTCACACAAATACTTGACCTAAAGTGGTTGGCCACTTCAGA